>NC_041389.1:640551384-640720171 GCF_002162155.2 Triticum dicoccoides
TACGGTGAGGTGGGGTTTCTTCTTGTTTCCCCCCGCCTCCGTGGGAGGAATCTGCCCCGTCGTCATCGGACGACGAGGGTATGACGGCCTTGCGTCGGGGGCCTCTCCTGGTCCCCTGGTCCGCCCTCTCAGGCCCCCTCGTCCTTTCCGGATGGGGCGGCCTCCTCTTCTTCTTCTTCTTCCCCTTCGAGGGAGGAGTGCGCCTCATCGTCTTCGGGCGAGGATTCTAGCGCAACCTTACGTCGGAGACCCTTTCGGATCCCCGGGGCCTTCTTATCGGCCTTCTTCTCCGGATCCTTGTAGGGCGCCGGGACCAGCATCTCCGTCAGGAGAGCATTAGCTGGGCTTTCTGGCAGCGGAGCCGGACAGTCAATCCGCTCCGTTGTCTCCACATAATTCTGAACAAATATGCACAAATACTTAAGGCTCCCCCATGAATATATTGGGAAGAACCGAATCCGGTGGCAGCCTGAGAACTCACCTGACTAGGAGGCCGCGCGGCGTGGAGCCCACGGTCCTCGGATATGTGAGGAGGTACTTCGGAGGCCTTGAACAATGCCTTCCACGCGTTTTTGTGCTTCATGCTGTAGAGCCTCTGAAGTGTCTGGTGTTCGTCCGGGACGAACTCCCACAGATTGAATGCCCGCCTTTGGCACGGCAGAATCCGGCGAACGAGCATGACCTAGATCACATTGACAAGCTTGATGTTCTTGTCCTTCATGCCCTTGATGCAGTTTATGAGTCCGGTCAGTTTTGTAGATTCGCCCCAGGACATGCCCTTCTGTTCCCAGGAGGTGAGCCGCATGGGGGATCCGGATCGGAACTCGGGGGCCGCCGCCCAGTTGGCGTCGCGCGGCTCGATGATGTAGAACCACCCCGACTGCCACCCCTTCACGGTTTCCGCAAAGGAGCCGTCAAGCCAGGTGACATTAGGCATCTTGCCCACCATGGCTCCTCCGTACTCCGCTTGCTGGCCGCTCACGATCTTCGGCTTCACGCAGAAGATTTGCAGCAACAAGCCGAAATGAGGCTTGATGCGGAGGAAGGCCTCGCATACGATGATGAACGCCGAGATGTTGAGGATGAAGTTCGGAGCTAGATCATGGAAATCTAGCCCGTAGTAGAACATGAGCCCACGGACGAAGGGGTGAAGTGGAAACCCCAGTCCAGGGACGAAGTGGGCGAGAAACATGACCCTCTCGTGGGGTCCTGGAGTTGGAATGACCTGCCCGTCGTCCGGTAGCCGGTGCGCTATGTCTGCGGCCAAGTATCCGGCCGCCCGAAGATTCGCGATATTCTTCTCCTTCACGGTGGAAGCCACCCACTTGCCTCCTGCTCCGGACATGTTTAACTGTGCGGAGAAGACCTGGACTAGGGCGCTGGAGCTCGAGGGGGCAAGAGTATGCAAAGGAGGAAGAAGGCGTGGGTAAAAATGGGGAACTCTTATCCCTTTATAGAGGCAACGGAAGCGGTGTGCCTCCCCACTAGCCTGTTGAAGAATCACTTACTTCCCAAGCGCCACGATTGATGGCACGGGGGGATTACCCATACCCGTATTGATGAGAATCTCGTGATAAGGGGACACGATCTCTGCTTTGACAAGACGTGTCAAGGAAACCACCTCGCAATACGCGCTATGGCTAGTTGTACGGTTTGAATAATGACCTGACCGTAATGACATATCACGTCATCTAAAAAGTTGTCAGCTGATGTATCATTCTCTCTATGGTGGTATGTGAAGAGCATTTGGCAGATCCGGACACGGTCTACGTGTTCGATAATTACCTTGGAGTATTCGGAGAAGGAACCCGCCTTGCAATGCCGAAGACAAGACTGCGCGCCGGACTCATCGTCATTGAAGCTTGGTTCAAGGGCTACCGAGGGAGTCCTGGATTAGGGGGTATCCGGACAGCCGGACTATATGCATCGTCTGGACTATTGAAGCGTGAAGATACAAGACTCAAGACTTCGGCCTGTGTCCGGATGGGACTCTCCTTTGCGTGGAAGACAAGCTTGGTGATCCGGATGTTATATTTCCTTCCTTGTAACCGACTCCATGTAAACCCTAGCTCTCTCCGGTGTCTATATAAACCGGAGAGGATGGTCCTTAGAAGACCGATCACAATTACAATCATACCATCATAGGCTAGCTCTTAGGGTTTAGCCTCTATGATCTCGTGGTAGATCTACTCTTGTACTACTCATATCTTCAATATTAATCAAGCAGGAAGTAGGGTTTTACCTCCATCGAGAGGGCCCGAACCTGGGTAAACATTGTGTCCCTTGCTTCCTGTTACCATCATCTTAAGACGCACAGATCGGGACCCCCTACCCGAGATCCACCGGTTTTGACACCGACAGTAGGTGCGATATCCCGAATACTGTCCGACGGCAGATCTAAGTCATGCACGTGGCGACCGTTCGGCGCTCTTGCCGTGGGCTCGAATCCGTCGAAGATCAAGTCTCCGCAGATGTCAGCAACGTAGTTGAGGTTCCCAAACCTGACCTGATGGCCAGGGGCGTAGCTGTCGATCTGCTCTAGATGGCCAAGCGAGTTGGCCCGCAGTGTGAAGCCGCCGAACACGAAGATCTGTCCGGGGAGAAAAGTCTCACGCTGGACGGCGTTGTTGAAGGTTGGACAAGCCATCGAGCTTTACAGCAACGACACAGAGGAACTCTCAATGAAAGCACCAATGTCGGTGTCAAAACTGGCGGATCTCGGGTAGGGGGTCCCGAACTGTGCGTCTAAGGCTAATGGTAACAGGAGACTGGGGACACGATGTTTACCCAGGTTCGGGCCATCTCGATGGAGGTAATACCCTACTACCTGCTTGATTGATCTTGATGATATGAGTTTTACAAGAGTTGATCTACCACGAGATCAGAGAGGCTAAACCCTAGAAGCTAGCCTATGGTATGATTGTTGATGTGTCCTACGGACTAAACCCTCCGGTTTATATAGACAAGGAGGAGGCTAGGGTTACAAAGAGTCGGTTACAGGAAAGGAGATCTACATAAATCGCCAAGCTTGCCTTCCACGCCAAGGAGAGTCCCATCCAGACACGGGACGAAGTCTTCAATATTGTATCTTCATAGTCCAACAGTTCGGCCAAAGTATATAGTCCGGCTGTCCGGATACCCCCTTATCCAAGACTCCCTCACCCGTCCCCTCTAGTTTATCCTCCGTCGTAGTTTCTGTAGTGCTTAGGTGAAGCCCTGCGGAGATTATTCTTCACCAACACCGTCACCACGCCGTCGTGCTGCCGGAACTCATCTACTACTTCGCCCGTCTTGCTGGATCAAGAAGGCGAGGATGTCATCGAGTTGAACGTGTGCAGAACTCAGAGGTGTCGTGTGTTCGGTACTTGGATCGGTCAGATCGTGAAGACGTACGACTACATCAACCGCGTTGATAAACGCTTCCGCTTAGCGATCTTCAAGGGTATGAAGATACACTCCCCCTCTCGTTGCTTTGCATCACCACGATCTTGCGTGTGCGTAGGAAAATTTTGAAATTACTACGTTCCCCAACACTTGGTTCCTAAGTTGCGATGATATTGGCGGGGGTAACCCCAATATGCCTTCATTCCCCGGTAGTGAAGCTGTGGGTGACGTCTGTTTGTGTAACTGATCACGGGCTGCTGCCATCTAGTCCTGCCGTACCTCTCCAATGGATTTCATAGTCAATTTGACATTGCTCTAAATCACATCGATGCGTTCCACTTGCGTGTTGAACTTCTGATCCAATTCTTCTATCCTGGTGAACAATTCATCGATGCGGCCGATTTTGTCTCCCAAACCTGATAGCACCTCCAGCCTCTGCATCACCCTTGTCTCAAATGCCTCCATGGAGCCTAGGACCAACTCTGTCTGCACACTGGCCTTGGGAGGAGCCGTGGTGCCCCCTGGATCTACCGCCGCCCAGGTCAGCGAGTACTGGGGCGCCACTCACCGTCTCCACACGGGCCCTGTCCTCTGCAACTGACCTCCCACGCCTCCATTGCAGCGCCAATCTGGTCGCTGCCTCAGAATTTTACACCCAACTAAAAATCACCGGGAAACCGGGTGCGTACCTGGATTCGCCGCCGAATGATCTCCGCCGCCCAGATTGCTCTCCACTGCCGGTGCTGGAACGAAGCACCCGATCCACCGCCTCCACGAACTCCGTCGACGAGCGGGGATTTTACGGGAGAGCCCAACCGAAACGCCGATGAGCCCGATTCGCCTCCCCGCCGCCGATCGCCCGAATCTGATACCAAGTGTGATGACCTTACTAGGTAAGGATCACAAATCACTAGGTAAACCACTCTCAATTCGAATTCAATTACAGAGATGGAGTTTACGTGAGGTAGAAGAAAGAAATGGGGAATGGGGAATTAGACTGAGCGACTATCCTATTACAGATTCGCTGCCTCGCTCGACTTAACCCTGGTCTATAAGTACCCACCGCTCGCGCGGCCACGACCCGCTGACCATTACACCCCACACGGCCCAAGGCCCAAAACTAGAATTCTACAACTAGCCTGCTCACTATTCCTTCATTGCTCCCTCCTGATGATCATGGTTGCTGACAAGGACTTGAGAGATCTCCTATGGATGAGAGCATTTGGAGGGGTTCGGCACCTCTCAAGTGTGACTTTTTTGCTTGGTTGACTGTGAAATACCATCTCTGGACGTCAGATGGCGTGCGCGGCATGGATTACAGGACGAATCGTTGTTGTGTTTTTCATGTCGCCAGGAGGAAGACAAATGTGGATCACATTTTGGCTCATTGTGTCTACGCTTGAGAGATGTAGCATGGGTGTTGTAACAAGTTGCAGCTCAACATCACGCTTCCCTCAGACTCATACACCTTCACAGAGTGGTGGCTCACACAAAGGACAAATTTCTACGGGAGGTTTCGACGGGGCTTTGACTCCTTTGTGATCGGTATGCATGGTTGTTGTGGAAGCAAAGGAATGCGAGGGTCTTCAACAGAACTCAACAAAGAAAAAACGTCGCAAGAACTAGTATGCCTAGTCTTAGATGATATCAAAGAGTGGAGAGAGGCAGGTTTCAGTGTTGGTGGATTAGATCCCTTTGTGAGAGAGTGAGCCTTTGTTTTTTGTTCGATGTGGGTGTGCCTACGTAGATGTTTGCATCCACATTAGGTTCCTGCAATTAACTTTCTCCTTTCTATAAGTAAGAAATACGGTATGCTATTAGCATACTCTCAAAAAAAATGTTCATGTGTATAGCTTATTTTCTCGTGACTACTGAGTTACAACAACAAACTTACAGACATGAAGACCTTGTTTTTCATCACACGAGCCAAAAATCTATATCTCTACCTAATAATAAAGTGAGGACTGCTTCTACCTTTCTGTCACTAAAATTACCCCGGACTTGTAAATAATTACCTACTATGCCACCGGTAAGTGGAAACAAATTGCTCTCTTTTTTCCTTCCAAAATGACAGACGATGTCGGTATAATCTCTACTCCTAATGGACGAATTGGTTGAATAGTCCCCCCCCACTTTCAACCGGTTTATTTTCAACCGGTTTATTTTCAACCGGTTTTTCTTCGTCCCACCTCCCACCACCCCCCTCCCACCGGTTTTTCTCTTTCTCGTCTGGCCGACAATACCCAACGTATTTATGGTAATCAATCACAATTAATCCACGTATGGTAAGGCTATAAACTTTGGTAATTATAGTAATCACAATCAATCACAATTAATCACAATTATCATATTTGAGATAATTATAGTAATAAATCAATCCATGTATGGTAAGGCTATAACTAAGGAAATTTCGAATATGGTAATTATCACCAGAATCAAAGCTTTCCAAAAAAGTTCTTCTTGTCATACACTTCAATCGCGCCCTGCTCCATTCCGATCTCCTTCCCTCAATCGCTCCAGCTGATTTACTCTTTCCAAACCTAACCCCTGCCTGATCTAGATAAAGAGGCTCTCTCCTGCCCGTCTCATCCCTCCCTTGTGCCAACCATGGAAGAGAGGAGGGAGAGCACAGAGGAGCGCGCCGGCGATGCGCCGATGCTCGCTGGTTGAGGCATGGTCGGCGTGAGAGTCAAGAGGATCCCTGCATCTGTGGTGGTAGGCGATCCAAGGAAGAGTAGTCGAACATGAAAGCGATGGGAGGGACAACACCCTGCTGCCGGGCTCGTCCGCCTCTTCGTGGCCGACGACCGCGTTGGATGTGGCCGAGGGCGGCGATGATGGAGGGAGCCGCTGGCGCTGGCCAGGCTCCCGACCGAGTCGCTGCTCCTCAGTGCCAGCCCTTTCCGCCGCGCCGGATCGCTCGTCATCTTGGGGACCCCGAAGGGATGCCGCCGGTGTGGGAGGCGCCCACGACAGTGCGGGCTGGGGACCGAGCGGCGGGGGACGTTACAGGTTCCGTTCTAGGGCTAGGTCGGGAAGTCTATCGTGTTTCTGTCGGAAAATCTTGTGATCAATGGGTTTACTAAATTAATTTTGGGTCTATATTAAGGGGCACCGTCTATTCTTGTCATTCGAATTTGCATTCTTGCATCAGAAGTTCAAGAGAACTGTCATGAATAGCACAATGCCTTTCAGTTTGTAGACTAATAACTGTAATAATATAACTAGAGAGCATTTCCTATCAGATAAATAAACTGAACATCACATCTTTTGATTTCTGTTTGGCCTCCTGGGAAGGTAGACTAATTAGCACGTCATTTTTCGGTTTATTGTTCAAAATTGTTTCACTTCACATGATCGTGAACATACATGATGTGTATGTATTTTTTAATTTTGTGTCTGGTGACCTCAATTTTTATGCCTTCTACAGGTGAGTTGCTAACAAAATTCTAAATGTACATGCTCCAGGTAAATTTCTAGACATATATATTATATCTATATGTCCTTTCTACGAGGACATAAAATGCATCCCTATTTTCTATCTATCATTTTGTAACCCTTTGCAGAATGGTCTGGGGAGGTTCGCAACATTGTCTACTCATCTGATCGGAAATCTGTATATGTTGTCGATCGTGTGACTCTATGGAACTGATGGGGAGGTACCCTTCTTTGCCTGGGAGTTATATTTGGTTTAGTTCGCTGAATCTGGTTTGGGTTTGCACTAATCTTGCGTACTAAGTTTTTAGTGTATAATCTGTTTGTAGGTCCCACTATTTGATTAGTGGACGCAACTGATGGGGGCATGGAGATGATGGCAAGGCATCACGCTGTGGTGGTGGCGAGGGGGCCATCGATGAAGGCGGCGATGACAGGGGCTGCCTACAAAAGCGGTGCATGGATGGGGGAGGTGAAGTGGCGAGGGCTGGGAAGGTGGAGAACGACAATCGGGGGAGATGGAGTGGTGGCAAGATTGGACGAGCTCACCTCCGGAGTGTGTGGGCAAGATTTCCTTTTCGGGTCGGCCGGCTTTTTTTTAAAGCATGTGCATGCATGAGTTGGGGCTTATTTCCAGCGGTGAACATGCATGGGTAAAACCGTTTTCTTTTGCGAAAGGGGAGGGGAGACAAAAAACGGAGGTGGGAGGGGGAGCCGTACATGGTGGTAGGGGTGGAAACCCTGGAAGCTGGGCCTGGGATGATCAGGCTGTCATGAACTGAAGTTATTTGTTTATAGTGTCACAAGTGTGTATTGTATAATTGTTTATATATTTGTCGTATATTTTATTGAATTTAGGTGTGTGTGCAAGGTTTTCATACCTTGAAATTATGAATATTGTGAAGTGCGAGCCTCTCTCTTCTAGAAAATCATGGAATTGGCTGACACACCATTAAATAATTTGATGCCACATGCTTATTTTAAATGGCTAGAATGCACAAGTGAAAGCTTCTTTTGATTTGGTTCCTTCATTGCATGGTTTGATCACAATTTCTCAACAATTGAGAGATAGAATGGTACTCAAATTATTCAAATTCTTACTCTACAAACTAAAAGAGAATAGAACCAAACAATGGTATATTTGTGTCCATGAAGATAGCTATCCAGTTCTAGCGCATGGGTTGACATGGGTTGCAGACTGCATTTGGCATCATCTTTACCTAGGTTTTCTTTGACCCCATCCTATAACCGACCTCCTTTCGATTAACTCATCCTATCGCCCAAATCAACACCGACCTATGAATCCTACATATATTTATAACTCCATGGCAACCTCCATATATTTTTAGAACTCCGTGGCAATGCACGGGCATTTAGCTATGAGTCACGAGTGTATTGTTGTTGCATTTCACAAAACCATCGTATATATGAAGGTTTGGTTCAATTATTTTCCTACATATAATATTTTGTTGTTGAATTTCAATTCATGAGTCCCAAGTTAAATTTGGCACGCTGCTGATCTCTATATATCATCAACTACTTGAATCCTGTGTGTAACTATGAATTCAATCTTTTTATCAAAAGATATATATTCAGTGTTTGGGATTAATATCAATTGCATATAATGCTTGGTAGTAGTAATATCAAATTTGTCCATCAAATAAATCTTAAATCCGGTGTTTTTTTGCCTAACAGTTTGATAAAGTCAGAAACGTGTATGTGGTTGAACGGTATATAATAGCCAGTTGCATGGAAGATATGTACGTAATTGCTAAATGTTTAATGTATATCATATAATGTGGGTAGCTCTATCAAGAATCGCACATCAGAGTTACCAGTGCATTCTTATTTGAGAAATAGCATGCGAAGTACTCGGACATCCATGATGGTGCAAGTGTCGCTTTTTTCGGGAAACTTACTAAGGACATAGAGTTCCAGCTGTTTATAAGGAATGTATTTGGCCCTTCTTAGAAGGGAAACTAGCTTGCAAACTTTATGGTCCAACTATCATTGAAATACCAACTGATATGTTACGAAATCTTCAACTTATATTCTTTAGGAACTTCATTTAAGTTGTACTGACCTCATGAGATTCCAATCTATGTTTCATAGTTTATACTCCTCACTATCATAAATTCATAGACTCAAAAGTTTGTTGTATATGTTTATTACTCGAGCATTGCAATACACTGCACTCGGATGATTTTGTCCACAGAAAATTTGAAGCTCCATGATTCGGCAAGAGGATTTGTGCAAGAAATCATGTACATCTTAAAGTTTTGCATCTCAAATTTGGTACCTGTGTTGAACAGGAGGAAGCCTAGAATTCGCTTCACAGACGGAACTCGTCAATATAGAAGAGTAACACCTAGATAGAATCAAATCTGGTCAGAGAAGCCAATTGTGCCTTCTTCCCGAGTGCCAAATGTAGATGACTAATGCTGATGACACCACTCGCTTCCTTGTTTTTAAATATCACATGTGCAACACAATAATGCAAAGCGAATTTCATGGAGGGGGGGGGGATAAGACGTATTTGTGTGGTTGAAGGAGCACATGTAAGTACATATTTTGGTGAGGGTGGAAATTGAAATGCATGCTTGGAGAAACATAGTCATAAGCATGTGATGTACAAACTCCATATAATGATATTATGATATGTGTTTTCATAGATAATTTTATTTTTCAGGGCAACGCACGATCATTCAACTAGATTTAGCTTCCTTGGATTAGGAATAGATCTAGAAGAAGGTGACGTGGTAGGGTTTTTTTGTACCGTCCGAGACAACGAAACAATGACATGGAAGCTACATGCAAAATTAAGGGGCAATAGATTGAGAGGGTGAATGATGTATGGACAGAGAAGGTGATGAACGGCAAGTTTAATGGGAAAGGGCGGCTAGAGGGGTGTGTCATGTTTGTAAGAATAGAGATAAGAATATGCTTGCATTTGTGTTGTGGTTGAACATTGCGTGCAATATGCTCGTTTCTGGGGAGGAAAATGAGCATTGTTTACACAATTTCATTTGTTGGCCCGTGGCAACGCACGGGCATTCTACTAGTAATAGTAAGCCTCTGCCATACATCACAAGTCCGTGAGAGGTTCAGTGGTATGAGCCTCACCGCTCCATAATGTTCCAGTTTCAGCCCAGCTACTCTATTTTTATTCTTTCTATACTCAGACATATTCAAATGTTTGAAAAAAAAACTCGTAACTTTCAAACCCTAACTCCAAATCTAACATTGTTATATATATGAAAATCCCTTAAAAAGATGTGTAGATCTGAAATATGCTATTATATTAATCATTTCTAAAAATCCATTTATGATGCAACCTTAATTAATATCTTTTTATATGGGGTATTTTGGAAATGCTGGCTTAATGTTGATATTTCTGTTTTTAATAAATAGGAAACATCTTGAGTACACTTCAAAAATCATCCAACCTTATGCGTTTTGCGCAACACCACTTATCATGTTGTTTGTCGTGTGATATCGTGAAAGATTTCAAGGGATTCACTGATGTTGTCAGGTGTGAGTATGAGCGATGATTTTTTCCCGTTGCAACGCACGGGCATGTTTCTCTACTTCTAATGGAGCAGTTGGTGAATAGTCCACCGGTTATTTTTCGCTGGTTTTATTTCGCCTCACCACTTTCATTGGTTTTATTTCGCTGGTTTTATTTCGTCTCCCTCCCACCCGCCTTTTCGCTTCACCACCCACATAAACCCATCAGATTAGTTATCATATAAAAAATAAATCGCAATCAATCAAGTATTGATGGGATATTTCCTTATATTGATGTGATTTTCCCTTTTTATCATCAATCATCTCTACTGCCTAAAAAAGTACGTAGCTTTCCTTTTCCTGCCAACCGACCGCGTCCCGTATCCCTACGTCCGCCCTTGTTGCTCTGCCTCCCGCACGAAAAAACCCTCTCGTTTGACCTCCCCCAAACCCCGCATGATGGAAAAACCCAGCCGCCTGCTTCCCCTCCTCTCGACCGCTCCATACGTCCAGATCGCGACCCCATCCCCATCCTTCTCTCACGTCACAGCGGCCGATGGACTGCCGCCACCACCCTCCTACTCTCTCGCCGCCGTCATCCTCCGCTCGCTCGCCGCCTCCGTCGCCACCAATCCCGGCGAATGCGTCGTTGCTGCTATGTCGCCTCCTTTCCCCATCCAAGCCTGACCATGGCAACGGCGCCCTCTCATGTGTCCCGCGGTGAGGTTTGGGGAGGCGCGACCACAATCTAGTAGGGATCTCACCGCGGACCCGTCCGCTGGGATGGGTGTTGCCTCCGTTGCGAATGGGATCGAAGGGAGGGACTACTTCGTCGTCAAGGTCGGCGAGGCAGCGGCCGATTGGGAGCCCGGTTGTGAACATGGGAGTTCATCCCCATGGAGGCGGCGGCCGTGGAGATTGGATGTGAAGCAACCCCACTTGCCGATGGTGGAGGCTTGCCATCCATGTGATCCTTTCTTCTCCCGGTATCCCCATTCCTTGCCTCCCATTACAAAAGTGAGCATGAATGAGAGTAGGGGCTGATTTTCATCAATTCATTTCTCATATTTTTAGTTGCTTTTTTGAGATTATACAAGATGCTCCCAATCTATTTTGTCAAATTACTTGGATCCTTTTATGGAATTGACAGCCATCGTATTTTTCACCTCATGTTATTTCTTAATCCTTGTCCCATTAGGCATCCACTACATGTTTGGTAATGACGTGATGTTGAGGCGGCTAGGAGAAGCTCAGCAGCCAGATCAAGGGCTATTGAGATGGATCTGGGAGCCAAGCAGTAGTTCTTCTGTTAAATTTTGGTTATTATCTTTTCTATTGTTACGATTGTGGGATGGTTGATTTTGACTCGGTGTAACATTTGCATTTGTTTCCCAGCTTGTTGGCGTAGATGCCTGGCACTACGACAACTAATCAAGAGCGAGGGCAGTGCACATCAGAGCTACGCTGAATGTAGCGAGCCAACCACGAATTGGGTATGTTCACACGAGAGATGGGAGAGGAGAGGAACATTAACATTTTTCATGATTTGGATGAAAATTTCAGTTCGTAGTTTTTCTGTACGTGGCAACACACTAGCGGTACTCATGGGCTTAGGATGAAAGTAGCGCCAGCAGAATCAGTAGGTTGGATGGGAAGGCGGTTGTTGCCCTTGTCCCTTGGTGCTAGCCTATCGTGGCGGCCTCACTAATTTGCTCATTGCGAATACGAGTTCGTGGGGTCGCGAGTTACTGCAGATTTGTTTTTATCACTTTTTACAATATTTATTGATGTATCCCTAACTCATCGAGTCATTTTTAGCTTTGATTTCCCATATACGCCAGTCTAAATATCCCATGGTCAGAATATTTGCATGGTTAGTGGACATTGTCCCTTTCTTTCGTATTCAGTGATGGATGAAAAGTCAGAAATGACAATTCTGCTGTATTATTCAATTCAAACTAATGTTTAGTATTTTATATTACCGATAGAAATAATATTATCCGCTTGATTTAGGAAGTGCACATAGGTAGGTCAGCATATTTTGTAGCTCTTTCAGATGTAAAAGCATATGTTGCATAATAAATTATTATCCCCGAAGCATACTCATATTTCACTAACAAATAGGGGGAGGTTCAGACTTCAGAGCAATGATAACAAGGTTTGTTCCTCACTCTTTTGTTGGAATTTTAGTTCCAAGTTAACATGATTTCTTATCCGCTTCATAAGTCATGCATTTGCTTAATTAGGTGATAAGTAGAGCAAAAAAAATCGATCATGTTATTGTGGGGTTTGTTTAAACTCCAGCATAAGGAATTCTGGTTTAAGAAAAAAGACTTTTGGCTTCTTTAATTACAAATTGATTGCAACATCGTGTTAGTATGTGATTTCTCACATCTAGTTATAATATTTGTGAAGAAGTGCATTGCACGTGCACTTGGAAGCGGACCCGTGGCCCGCGCCGGACAGCGCCGACGCTCACCCGGGCCACCTCCTCCGCGTATTCTTGGAGCTGTGGCTGGCCGATTTACATGAAATTAATTCCCCCAGTTCTGATGGCAAATATAATACACATAATCCATATTGTTATGCACTAGCGTGTGTGTGTGAAATAGATGGATTATGGTCCCGTACCCAATAAGATGGATATGTGTGCGTGTATTAGAGAGAGGGAGAGTGTGTGTGTGAGGATTTGATGGTAAAAAAGGTCGCCAATGTTGTAATATTGAACTCTTAAAGTTAATGTGGCCCCGTTGCAACGCACGGGCGTTCTTCTAGTTGCTAGTAGCATATAAATATGTAGCTGCGCGGGTATGGCTGGTGAGCTTTCTTTGCTTCTCTTCCTTTCCATCTTAGCCTCTTTGAGCGAATCAATCTGTGGTTGGGTTGGTTAGAGGGACTGTGGTATTCTCAGCCCACCAGCGTTCAAGTCCTGATGCTCATATTTATTTCTGAATTTATTTCAGGAGGAGACGTTCCCGTCGACGACGAGGTGCCTATGGTGACTTCGTAAATTTCAAGATGATACACCGGCTCAGTCTTTCGAAGGTGCTCATGATAGGATGTGCGTGTGTGCGCTTTGTGTTTGTACTGTGTTCGAAAAAAATCTTAGCCTCTTTGGCAATGTTTTCTTCTTGATTTGCCAATTTTCCTCTCCGTTTCACAAGAGTATGTTCTGTCGTCGATGATGTGTTGCATCACGATTCGCGCCACCGTACGATGTGCGGCCCAGATATCGCCAGCCCCAATTTGTTCGTTCAGTTAATCGGCTCGGCTCCATCGGCACGCCAAATCTCCACGACCAGCCGCCTTTCCCCCCGCAGCCGACATGCCTAGGAAGGAGCGCGACGCCGAGGGCAGCCGGAGCTCGTCGCGGCGGCGGCGGCGGCGGTCGCCGTCCGACTCGGACGACACCTCCGACTCCGGCGGCTCGCCCCGCCGGGGCCGGAGCCGCCACCGCCGCAGGAGCCGCCGCAAGGCCGCCCCGTCCTCCTCCTCCTCCAGCGGCGCGAGCGATTCGCAGGCGTCCGGCTCCGGCTCCGACTCCGGGGACCGCCGGAGGAGGCGCAGCGGGAGCGCCAAGCGCGGGGGCGTCACCGAGGAGCAGATCCTGGAGTACATGTCCAAGAAGGCGCAGAAGAAGGTGGGGGTTTCCGCTCGGCTGGCTTCCTGCCCCGCGCCTAGGGTTTCCGATGCTAACTTGTTTGTCAATGGTGTTGGTTCTGCAGGCCGAGAAGGTGGCCAAGAAGATGAAGGCCAACGCGGTGTCGGGCTACTCCAACGATTCCAACCCTTTTGGCGATCCCAACCTCACAGAGAAGTATGCTCATTCGCCCCCCTCTTCCGATAACATCACACATTGCATCGGTGATGCTTGCTTTACCAGTAGAAACTTGGGTTGGCAACTGTTTGCTGCTGCTAGGATACTATTCCTTTGATGCCCTAGAACAGAGATACCTCTACCGGATAGCTGTGCCTATTGCTCTGAATCTATTATAACCGTTTAAAGTTTGAGCTTCTGGCTTCTGCACATTGACAGTGTGAAATTTGTGATGGCTTGTTCTTGATAAGTAAACAAGTAGTAATAAACAAGCTCGATTAACACATCTGACCTGAAGACATGCATATGCTGCAGGAAATAACAAAATGTTCTTGGCTAGTGCACTCCAATCAGATTTTCCAAATTCGAGTAGCATCTAGCTAAGCTGGATTAATTGTATTTATGGAAGGTGCCAAGGTGGTTTTATCTTTTTAATTGCTTCTGCACAACCACTTGTACTTGGCATAGGTGTTATTCGTCAGTTGTGAAATTCATAAGTTTACTGGATGCAGCTCATAGCTCAGGGTTAGAATAGATGCCGTGATTAATTAGATTTCATATTCTACAAATTCATGACGAATTGGCTACTTAGTTTAGCAACTTGTCTGTGTTATCAGCGATGCTGCCATGAACAATTCTCTTGAAGTACTAACTAAGTAGATCAAGTTTATTTCCGCAGTTAGCGATATGTATCTTCTGATGGGTCATGACTGTATATTGATTCAATAGGGTCCACTCTTCAGGATTGTCTATGATTGCAATCACAGCAAACTGAACTTCATTAGAACAGTATTTTATACATTTGTGTTCTTAGAAGACCCTTTTTGGAATTTACAATAACAAATTGACGACTTACATAGTTAATGTTATTTGTCTAAACTTACTCGTACAATTTAGGATGCACCCTGTGATTAATATTGTTCATGTTAATTTGCCTGTAAATTTTGTTGTAGGCTGTATAGTCTAACTGCTGTATAAGATTTTTTTTGGTTTTCAGCTATTATTATGTTCGGTGTTATGTTCTGGTGTAGTTTTTTTTACACACAGTTTTTAGACCACTGAAAACATAATTTGGGTGATATTTTTATTTTTTATGTTCAGTTTTAAATGCGAGTGCAAGAAAATATTGACTGCATTGCAGATCATAGGTTGTTCCCAATCTGTTACTTGCTACTTAAGGTTTCTCTGGATAGTTGTTTTAGTATGATATACCTAAAGAAGGACTCTCAAGTCTGAAACTTATTCCTTTGCAGCTTTGTTTGGCGAAAGAAGATTGATCGTGCTGTAACTGAAGGGCAGAAGGTGGACATTTCTGTCAAAGCTGAAAAGAAAAAGCAGAGGGAAAGAATGGTACTCTTATAAACTGTAAATTCACTAGCACTATTTCTTGTAGTACGAATTTGAACTTTGAAGCTTATATAAGTATCACTGCTATACTTCCTGAACATGAGATTGAATCTTCATGCAATTAACAAAGTCTAGATTTTAGATTTGTGATTATTTTATTTCCAGATGAACAATCTTTGTATTGTGATTGCTCACCAGATTAGCATTTCGTTCCTATCATCTTCTGAAGAAAGAGGAGTACCCACTGTTCATTCTGACTTGGTGGTGGTGGAAGTGCCTGTTATTATATTAAATAAAGCATTACCTGCTACAGTATACACCAGATCATGTTCTAAACACTAGTATAACTGCAAACAACCTCTCAAAAAATAAAGCATATTAAGTGTAAACATGTGCCTTCACACATTCGTAAACATCATATGTGTTGATCTGTTCCCTGCAAAAAGGGGCCATTGGTCTTATGCATTGTACAAGTTTTTTTGTTTGATGGCTACCACAATAAATATATATCCTCCCATCTACTTATTTTGTTTAAGAAAGGTTAAAGTCTACGACTCTCTGTTTTCGTTCTGGTGCCTAATACCTTTTCCTGCACTTTAAATTTATAGGCTGAAATAGAGAAGGTTAAGAAAAGAAGGGAGGAAAGAGCAATTGAAAAAGCACAGCATGAGGAGGAAATGGTCAGTATATCTCTCTGATTTTTATAAGTCATATCTAGTTTCAAGTAATATTGCTTGTGCAACTAAATACCTACTTTGAATATTTTGTAGGCATTGTTAGCCAGAGAAAGAGCACGTGCTGAGTTTCAAGATTGGGAGAAGAAAGAGGAAGAGGTTCGTACTTCACATCCTGAAAATAGGATGCAACTTTTTGTTGAACTAATATGTGTTCATTATTAAACAGTTTTGTATGTTGGAATGCAGTTTCATTTTGATCAAAGCAAATTTAGGTCTGAGATCAGGTTACGGGAGGGACGTACAAAGCCTATTGATGTTCTCCTGAAGAATCTTAATTTTGCAGACGAATTTGATGTTGAGTTAAATGAGCCCTACTTGGTGTTCAAGGTATATACCGATTCTTTATATTTGTTTGGTACCATTCACCAAAGGGTTGCTGTATGCTTGCACTTAAAAGAAACCTCAACATAAGTTTCATTATTCCTTCTACATTTTAAGTGCTGCACTCAAGCACACCATTTTCCTGACCTATTCAGCCTTGACTATAGAATAATGTACACTTACGGTGATGGTTCAGTCCTCTAGTCTGCCAAATTCTCACTACTCCGTGTATTTACCAGTAAACTGATTATCTTATAATGATTAACATTTAAGTTATATCAACTCCATTCATTTTGTGTGCCGTTAGTTTGCAGTATTTTTTTTCTGAAATTTATTCGGCAATGTGGGAGCAAGTCCTTGTTTCACTGAAACTACACCGACACTTTTTGTTGTTTTTCTGCTCATTAGGGCTTAGGCTTTTGTAAGTTTTTGTTATGTTTTGGACAAATGAGTTCGTTATTTTCTCTTTATGAGCGTTCATGTTTCCCCGTTGTATGCCCCCTAGGAGAATATGCACTACTAAACTTAATTAAGTAACCTTCTTCTCTTGAATTTCCCTATCATAGAAGTATTGGTTTATTACCATCTACGGGATTCATAGGTATCTTATCAAGCTCTAAAACTAAAATCCATTCGTACATATCTTGTTTCTCTTTATTTTCACTCAGAAAATCATCAGCCAGCCATGAATATTATGTTAAATTTAAGGCTGGACGTGTTGACATACAAGTGCAGTACAATTCCATACTTGACAGATTTGAGATCTCATTGTTCACCAAGTATTGAACAAATTGTTGCACAAGTTCAAGCTTGCATCTGCATTAAGCCATTGTATTGGCAAGTGACAATCCATCAGCAATGAGTGTGCAAAACGAGAGAAATAGGATCTCCCTGTTTAGTTCTTTCAATGTATTTAAAACATAGCTGCGCCATGTGGCCTCGCTACCTTCATACAGCAATCACATATTTTAGTGGGATCCATTTTTCTTCCACAATTACTGAAGCATGTGTAATTTGCTAAATTGCAGGGATTAACAGTGAAGGAGATGGAAGAGTTACGTGATGACATTAAGATGCATCTCGATCTGGACAGGGAAAGCCAAGTAAATGTCAAGTACTGGGAGGTACATGTCTAATATCTTTACAACCCTCCTGTATATTATTCGTCCCATAGCAATCGTGAGTGATGTCTATTCCAATGATACACACCATATTACTGCTGATTGAGCTAAATAGTAGTTGGCAGCCTCAGTTGACAGTATTTTGATATTTTGTTCTGTCATTGTCTATTTGGCAAAAAGTTTGTGTCGTATGGTATGTCAGGACATGTTCTTTAGCTTGGTATATACAATCTAAACCTTAGTTCCTCACTGAAACGAAACCAAACTTGAGAGTGAGTTTGTAATATGGCAGGAAATGTCGCTAATATTAAGTTTATTTTGTTTCATGGTTGTATGTTCATCGATAATGTTTATACGTGTTGACACAAATATTTTTGGAACTCATCAGGCACTCATGATAGTGTGTGATTGGGAGCTAGGTGAGGCTCGGAAAAGAGATGCCGTGGACCGGGCTAGGGTGCGCGGTGAGGAACCACCCCGTGAGGTTGAAGAGAGAGGCTTGCATGCAAGTATTGAGGGGGATGTAAAAGATCTCTTGGAGGGCAAGACTTCCACAGAGCTAGAAGAGATGCAAAATCAAATTGAGTCCCAGATGCGCTCTGGAACTGCAAAAGTTGTTGAGTACTGGGAGGCCATTTTGAAACGCCTTCATATATACAAAGCAAAGGTATGTCATGCTTGTAGTTTGTAGTGTTTGTGATAATGACTCTTAATTTGACCAAAGCAAATGTGGTTTCTGGTTATACCATTATATATTCTTTGTTTTATTTGTACAACACAAGCATAATGGTGCACAACTACCTTAATCTGACCTTGTTTCTGTAACATTATCTTCAAAGCCACATGATTTGCAGTCTGGTTCAAATGGCAAATAGTCATGTGGAGCTGCTTTCTATAACTATCTGAACATACAGTTGATCAACGTTATCTCTTATAAAAGAGTGGCTTATTTCTTATTTGTATCACAGGCTTGCCTGAGGGAAATCCATGCTTCTCTCTTACGGAAGCATCTGCATCGTCTAGAGAATGCTGGCGCTCCTGAACAGGCTGTAGAAGCTGATGAAGAATTAGACACTAAAGAGGAGGATGTGATGCATGACGAGGAAGAAGGTTTAAATTTACTTATGATCAGTTAACAACCCCTTTCTTCTAGATAACTATGGTTGGTCTGTCTTTCTGATACCTTTTCCATGTGCAGATGATAAACGATATTCACCAGAACCTATAGAACATATAGCTGAAGCAACAGAGAGCCATTTGGATGAGGAAGATGGCTCCTTCTCGCCTGAGCTAATGCATGGCAATGAAGATGAAGATGCAATTGATCCTGACGAGGACAAGGCAGAACTGGTACAGAGTTACTCTCAGCAACATTGTGCTTTTTGCAGTAATAGAATGCTGGCCCGTATGATAATGGTTATTTATGCAGTCAAAATTATCTTGTTATTAATTAGATTATCATATACTACTCGATAGCAATTGAGTACACCATGTTATGCCACTAGAAAGTTAAATCAACAGCCTATGATAGAAATAATTGTAAAGTTGTGATAGGGCAACAGTCCACCAAGATCTTAGGATAATGTTTCGAGCAGTTCTAGGCCTTCATGCATGTTTACCCTGAAAAAAGCTTAGTTTCATTTATGGGCAACCTCTGGTGGTAATGCTAATGCATCCTAGGACCAAAGACTTCTTTTAGCAACCAGCTGGAGCTCTGCCTTTTCATCAATTAGAATTTTTTTGAGTGGTTAATAAGGGAAACCAGCTAAAACCTAGTTCTAAGGTTATTTTGGAACACTTGAAACGATTTTTTTTCCTGGAGGAAACTTTTTTCTCTCTCAGTTTGTTGCGTGAGTAGGTATATTTCATGTGTTCATTACAAATTTGGCATGAAGTTGGCTGGCCAGTCTCACACATGTGCTCTGTCCTTCGAAATACTCTCCAGGATCGGCAACGTGAAGCTGTAGTTACCGAGCATCAGAGGAAAGTTAAGGAGGTCATGACAGCTAAGGCAAAAAAACCAGATGAGTTGGAGCTGAAGGCAATGAAAGCGATGGGAGCAATGGAGGAAGGGGACGCTGTATTTGGTTCAGGTGCTGAAGTGAACCTGGATTCACAGGTTAGTCTCATTTGCCTTTTGGACACAAACAATACTACAATCTTCTTTATTATCCGAGGAATGTAGGAGTGCTACCATATCATTCTTCCTAAACATATATCAGTATATGCATACCCGCAATTTCCAGCGTTATGTTGATATGCTGGATTCAATTGTAGTCAGGAACCAAGGGTTGCAGAATTTGAAGTTGTGGATATATTAATATTATTCTAAAGCTATATTTGATATCATCTACTTAGCAATTTGGATGATAATATGCTTTTACATGCTAGAAAAATTCTAGCAAGTTTGACGCATCAAACTATTGCTAGTGAACCTCCATTCACTCTCAAGCTCTCTGCTCGATTCTCACATACTTGCTTAATGTGCTCACAGGTGTACTGGTGGCATGACAAGTACCGACCAAGGAAACCGAAGTACTTCAATCGTGTGCATACTGGATATGAGTGGAACAAATACAATCAAACTCATTATGATCACGACAACCCGCCTCCTAAAATTGTCCAGGGCTACAAGTTCAACATATTTTACCCTGATCTTGTGGATAAATCAAAAGCACCAATATACACTATAGAGAAAGATGGAAGCGCTGGGGAGACATGCCATATAAGGTTTCATGCTGGCCCTCCATACGAGGATATTGTAAGCCTTTTACCTCACCTTTTCAGTTTTGCTGTCATAGTTTCCATGGAAGATCCTCTTACCTACTCTGGTTTTCCTTGGCAGTCTTTCCGCATCGTGAACAAGGAGTGGGAGTACTCACACAAGAAGGGCTTCAAGTGCACGTTTGAGCGTGGGATTCTTCATCTGTATTTCAACTTCAAGCGATACCGCTACAGGCGATAGATACCCACACAGCAGAAAGAACAGGATCATTGATTGCGCTATTAGAAGTTGGTTCTCTGTTTCTCGCTTGAGAGTGTGTTCTTACAGGCTAGCTCCCACATCACACAAGTCATCCGAGTAGGCATGCTTGAATTGGTTCCTGTACCAAAATATGAACATACCAAACAGTTGGATAGTTTGTATCAAATTTTTGTGGCACTTGCTACCTTGATTTGAAAGGAGATAACGGTGTAGTACAAATTCAAAGTATCTGTACATGTATGCTATGCGTTCTTATGCCCTTCATGCGGGATGGATATTTTTGAAACCAACGAAAGAGATAGATATATTACGTGTAGTTTGACCTAGTTATTGTTAGAAGAAACATAGCCTATGCATACATAGGCTCGCACAAATTTCAGGCTGTTATCCAGGTATACATCTTCAAAGTAGATGAAAGAAATGAAGTGCGAAAATACATCTGCCAGGCTCGCGATCTTTGTATCTTATTATCTGTGTTGTGAAGCTTGTCATCCTTGTATCTTATCTGTGTTGTGAACCTTTTTGTTTTTTTTGCACAAACAGAGATTTTATTTACCCATCGATGCAGAGGTAGAGCCTGAAGCTTTCAAAAAGGAATAAGTTTAGAAGGGCACACAGTAAAGTGTGCAGTGAATCTTGTGACACATGATTGTGTACTGACATGGTCAGGTTTTATTGATCGGTTTTATGCCTACTAACTACTCCCTCCGTTCACAAATGTAAGATGTTCTAACTATTTTCAGAATTGAATGTATATAGACAAGGCGCAGTCTGATGCCTTTGATAAGTTTTACTCCTTTGAAGCTTTTGATAAGTTTTACTCCTTTGAAGCAACACCACTATCGGAATTTGTGTCTATGACATGGAATTCTGTCTACAAGAATTAGAACTCTGAAAACTCTTCTGAGCAAAAAGAACAAAGATGTATCGTGGCTTACCAATTTGGATCTGAAGCCTAAGTCCAAGCCGAGCAACTCAAACAGCCTAAAGCTTACCAAAAAATGTGAAGCTTGTGACCACATTATGTGTACAAACATGTGTACCACAAACTACATGAAATTCATAGTAGAAACTAAAAACCCTGCATTCTTTCATTGGGAAAAGAGAAGATGCGCTTGTGAAAACCTGTCCTTGGAAGCAAACTCTCTTTGAGAAATTTTGCGTTAAAAACTCCACATGGAACTCTATCTACAAAGGCCAATTCGGCTGTGGAAACCATCTTGGTTTTGGATTCTGGACAAGCCCAGGTTCAAGTCAAGAGATACTCAAACAAGTTGCTCCTCTGACTTGGACCTGTTATAAACCCAAAATCCAGAACCAAAATAGTTCACAAGACAATATCCCAGCCAAAAAAGAATCAAACTTAAAGAAGCCAAAGATCAGAATAGCACAGAACAACAATATGGCAACTAGCAAAACCACTTGGTAACTTGAACCACTTGCATTGGATAGGTCTCAGATAGAGTTGAAGGTAACAAAGACAGAGTCATAGACATCCTGGCTACTACGAACTGAACAAGATAACCACGAGCAACAGGCTCCACGGCAAAAACAGAGTCATGGCCATCTCAGGCTCTCTCACACACAACTCAGGCTAGGGTAGGGTAGAGTAGGTCGCACAACGAACAGCTCCACAGGAGCTCAGCAGTAGAACATGACGTCCTTGACGTTGTCCTTGATCTTTGGGAGCTGGCGCACCTCCACAGGGCCCTCGCGCGCGATCGCCGCCTGCCCGCTGCTCCCGGGGGTCGACCCGCCATCCGAGCTGTCCCCTTCCACGTAGTAGCGCGCGCGGAATGCGGCGAGATGGGCGTAGTATGCCGGTGGGACTGCATAGCAAGTTCAGCCAAGTTAGCTTCTTCTGGAAGTGAATGCCACAGCAGGTTGTAAAAATAGAACAGCAGCTAGGTTATACAAGTCTTAAAACAGCAAAGGGGGAAAGATGATGTGTTGTTCATTTCAATGTAAACATAGATGACACAGAACAAAGGAATGGAAACTACTCAAGCATGTTCTTGTTCATCAATAAACTAGCAGAGGAATGCAAACTACTCTGTGTATTCATCAATAAACTAGCAAAGGAATGAAAACTACTCAGTGTATTCATCTATAAACTAAGGTTCATTTTGTCAGGAGTGCATGCTTATTTAGAGTTGCAGACCTAAGGCCCTCAAGCACAGATCCATTAAGGAGTTAAAGGAACCACCAGTGTGGCTGGATTGCTAACTTGCATCAGAGAAGGCACACACAGGCGGCTACAAGGTAATACTAATGCCAAATTACTACAGTACAAGACTACAGCTGCTAGGACTATCAGGATAAGCAAAACATAATAATCCAATAGCAGAGGCATAAGGCAGATACCCCTAAGCTACTAGTATTAATGTCAACAGAACAATGCTCTACTTGGAGAGAAAAAGCACAGATGAAAGTTGAAGCAAATTAAGGCAGAAAACTGAAAAGGGGAACTCACCAACAGAGACCGCACGAGTGCAACGAGCATAGCTGCATATGGATCAGAAATTAACCATCATCAGTCACAACACAACAGAGAGAGAGAGAGAGAGAGAGAGAGAGAGAGAGAGAGGCTTACGTGTAGCAGAGATTGTTGGTCAGTGACTGAAGCGCATCGGCTGTGAAGTGATTCTCGTCATAAAGAACATGGTAGTGTGTTGGCCTGCTAGTTCCCTGATGAGGAGCATTTTGCAAACACAGTCAGAATGCAAGCACTGAAGATAAGATGCATAGGAACAAATGGACATGTGGACAAAGTGCCTACCTGAATGCCAGCATGGCTGCACAAGTAGAAATCAAACTCTGTAGGGTGGCAAATCATGAGGTCAACCACAGTTCCTGCAGCACAACAGAAACACAAATGTGCACCCAATCACAGTCAGCAATGCTTCAACGAGTAGCAGATAGTTGTAATCAGTGACATTGAAATACCAGTGAACTGTATTTGCTAACCTGGAAGTATGTTCCCACTCTTGTCAGTCATATCACGCCTCCCATGCACCTCAGGGAACAGCCTGGTGTGATGCCTTTTCTGGACAACCACAAAGGTGACTGGGGGCATATACCCCTCCTCCAATGAGGCGCAGGCCTTGCAACAGCAAAATTAAGAACCATCAGAATGAGAGAAGCCAAGGATAACACATCAGAAGAGGTAGACAAAACGGAAATTTGCACGTAATCATATGCTGCAGGCTTACCTTCCTGATTGCGTCCATTTCATGAAGCAGAACATGGCTGAATTGGCCTTCACTTACACCATCCCTGTACATGAGAATGATCGGTCAGGCAGTTCCATTGAATGGACAGGATGAAAAGAGTGTCATGAATTTGTGCACACACCTGTAGAAGAGTATCCTCTCAGGCCTCCGGCCTGTCTTCCTGCGGAAGGCAATCAGTAACTCCCTGTAGAGACAATTATGTCAGGTTAGCAGTTGATCCACAGGGCAATTTCTAGCAATCGTCACTGACTAATCACAAAACTCACCTGATCATGCCACCATTGACATTGCCCCTCTGCGGATCTTTGCTGACACTGAAGAGGTCTTCGATTATCTCCTGCCTGTGTGGTTGAGCAGAGACAAGACCTCTGTACTTGGTGATCTCTGGCCAGTCCATTGATGCCACCACCTACATCAATCCAATAAAAGAAACGGATAAGTCTATTTGTACTCAACAGGTATGTGCATCGAGATGATAATTCCATTTGAAAGATAAAATCAGACAGAAACAAATAACCAATTTACAAAATCTTAGCTATGGGGAAGAACTAACCGCAGCAATAGATGATGCAGAGTCCTCTCCAGGTGGGGGGTGTGTAACATCAGCACCAAAGATGATTGTTGGGACTTCGGACACAAACGGAATGCCATTTCGCACAAAAGCCCTCTCCAGAACTGTGTTGCGTCCTCCGACCTAGATAAGACACAGAATTATCACATTCAACAGAAACCGAAGCAGGCAATGAATCAACATCCCATAAAAACTGAATGTAAAACATAGACCAGGTGGTTATGTTACCTTCACATTGATTTTGAGTGCAACATTCTCCATATATTGCTTGTTCGGTCTGGCAGCATGCCTTGGCAGGCAACACTGAGACACGATCCCAAGGTCAGTCTCACAAACCTTCTTGATTTTCCCTGCAAAATTAAACGTGGCACACATAAATCTACAGAAATCCAAGAGAAGGTGGAAGGGGATTGACCAGAGGAGCCATATGCATACCATAAGAACCACTGACTTCAGGTAGGATTACGATTAACAGTTGTAGCTGTTTTTCGTGTCCCTGCTTGGAAAGCATTTCCGTTGTCCTCCTGTAGACATCCCTCAAAGCATTCTCAATGTGGTTGGGGCTAGCTGATCGGTTGTCTACAAGTGGCCTTGGATTGACAGACTACAGGGTTGGAAAACACAAGTCAGTGAGCTGTAACATACACACATAAACCATAAATGCCTGAGAAACAGGAAAGCGATGCAAAAGCCTTTACCATTCCAGTCATATTGCACATCTGAATCAGATCACAACAGAACCTGTGTACCTCCTCAGGACGCATGCGTGAAAAACTCACACAGGCCCAGTTGTCTATGATTCCTCCATTGATCATTTTCTGCAATAAGAAAACTCAAATGAGACCTATCATTTGTACCATCATCAATATACTACATACAAAATAATGAGCCAAGTCACACAAACAAGCTCAACTGTTTCTAAATTTAAGTAACTAGTATATGATCAATGAAGTGCAATCAAGCAAAATAATTTGAGTTGCTACATGCAAAATAATGACCTGTCCAATACATTTAGAACAAACAAAGAAGAAACTCAACAAGTCCTCCATGTATTTAGTTCCAAGAAAAAGTAATGCTTGGTAAAATTGGGATTGAAAACACTGAACAGGGAAATACCTTGTTAATCATGTTCCACTGTCCAACACTTGGCGCACAAGTTTTCTCCTTTCCAGAATCATGATATCTCAACTGAAACACATACGGAGGATGTGATTACTACAAATCCTTCCAGTTTAAGCAGCTTAGAGAAAGGAAAAAAAATGCAGCATCCTTACCATGGGGGGAGGCAGCACACGGGCTGGAACAGAGACCAGGTCACTGCAGACATTGATTCCAAACTCCTGAGCAAACTTGTCCTCAGCATACTTGTTATGCAGAACCATCTACAGTGTGAAAAAGAGTGTTACGAGAAAGACTGCACATTACAGGCAAACATACATATATGCCTTGAAAAGATATGGAATGATCTACAACATGTGAGAAGATATGGGCAGGTATTTACAGAATCCAGTTTACAGTAGGTACATACCTCACGAATGCTTTGCTCCCTCTGCTGGGGACGTTGACAGGTAGCTCTAAGTATGTTGGTGACCTGCTTGTCATTCAGTTTCTTAGAGTACCTTTGCCCTTCAACAATCTTGCACACCTACAATCAATTTGTAGAGAACCATGAGCAAACAATGTATACTTCAAATATGACAAAGCAGGCATGGATACAGTACCTCCATAGGCAGATACACAGGCCGAGCATCACTTCCAGACTGCAAGCAGGGCCAAGAAGTATACTGCAGATTGTAGTTATATCTTTGCATGAAGTAGTGAACAACTGACATTCTTGTTCCTCTCTCATCAACAGGAAATCTAACAATAAACAAAACAACATTCATAAGGAAATTGTGAACAGGAAATAATTTGGCACATACAGATCTTTGCTATGCTGCAGAAATCAAATGCATATGCCACAGGAAGAACATTGTAAACAAAATTATTCCCCTAACCAATTCCTGACACACCAACATCAATGAAGAAGCAATAAGCCAAAGATCTACACAACTAAACATCTTTCTAATATTCCAGCAACCCTGATTAGTTGCACCAGAACATAGAGATAAAAGACATAATGGAAATATTGTAGCAGTTGAGGAAAGTTATTTACATGAGCTGGCTCATGGGAACAGGGGTAATCCCTGTTATCTTGTATCTTCTGATTTGGTCTTCCTGGTGGTTTGTTTCGACACGCACCCCACGGAGAGCTTTCTTTATCTGCATATGGTGCATAGGATGAGATTAGTCAACTACTTCAAGCCAATAACATGGCGCAATCTACATAACATGGATTCTGAAACTAGCTTAGCATAGATGAATAGTACCTTCACACGGTCCCTGTCTGTCAGAGGCCGCGAAGTATCACGTAAGTTGAGGAACTCTAGCACAAACTGGACCACTGTAACAGGCTTGAAGAAAGATGTTGCAGATATATCTGGAAAATGAAGTGCAGATCATCAGATAAACAAGGCTAGGACACACTGCAATCGGATAACAGTAACAGTAACAGAGAGGGGAGGGGAGAGGAGTACCTATATTGAGTGACAGCCCCATCTGGGTTGGGCGTAAGCTCTGGTAGTAACCTCTCCAGCACTCTAATCCTTCACCAATGTCTCCTCTGTGACCAAAGGTGGTGGAGAAGAAGGATCTGGACACTGTGACATAGCTGCAATGAAAAGGAATTGCCAGCAATAGTGTTAGGGCTCTAGGAAACTAGCTAGCATGATGAAGAAAAACTGATAGCAAGAAACTGCTGGAAAGTGGATGTCATACTTCCAGGATGGTGACTCCCTGAGGACAACATCAAGAACTTGGATGGTTTCTTGGGGCATATCCCTCTGTCTTCCTTTGAGGAACTGCTGGAGGTGGTACAGGTCTGTCCTCCCAGCAATCCGAATGGTGATCTTGTACTCCCTTTCAGCCCTGCAAATGAAGAGGGAGCAAGTTAGTAGCTGCAAATACAAATACAATGGATAAGCAAGTTGGACAAGATTGAAGGTAAAGAATCGAATCATACTTTTCTTTGTCTTTCTTTTCAGGATCAACCAGTGTAACAGAAAACTCCTCAGACTCAAAAGGGAGTGAGCCTGCAGTGTAGAGACTCTTTCTTCCATCATAGGCAGGCAATTTGCCGCCAAGGGACGTCTTCCCGTGCAACTTGATTAGCTCACTGAGTACCTCCCTGTTCACAGCCCTTGATTTTGACTCCGGGTTGATGGAAACCTACAGCAGCACATTTCAACATCATTAATTCATTTATGTATCCAAAAACAGGAGACGCTCTGTTCTACATTCAGTACACAGAATAGAGACAGTTAGCCCTATGATTTGTGCAGTCATCTTGCACAAATCAAACCTATGCTACATTTGATTCAAAAGAGTAGAATCGTGCAGGTTGAAGTAACAAACCACAGAATCAAGTCAATCCGTGAGGGAAAACTACCGGACCTTAAGAAACCACTAAAACAAAATTAGGCAGTAAAGGAAATATAGGTGCTAGTGGCATCGCAGGACTGGGAATCTGGCAAGCAAACGGCAACACATACCATGTGGTGGTGGCCTCCATTTCGACTTATGGAGCCCAGAAGAAAATCCACTTGAAACGGAAGAAGCCGTAGATAGAGTCAATCAAGCGGGGAACAAGTCTGGATCCCAAATCGAACACCCAAAACTCAAGGGGTGGCGGCGCTGGGCGAGGAGTAAAGTAATTTTTTTGTCACGGCCATACTAGGGTTCCTGACTAAGGGACGCGGCTGAGTGGCCGGCGGGCAGCGGCGGAGGCGGAGAAGGGGTGGCGGCGCTGGGCGATGAGGGGTTGAGTGGGAGGCTGTGACGGCAAGGTGGGGGGGGAGGTGGGTTCGCGGGCACGAATCTTGTCGTAATCATGCGGTACAGAATACGAGTACAATAAGCGGACCTGCGTACTGCGTACTTAAAAAAAGGAACTATGGACTGTAACTCTATACCAGATACTACGTGTTACGAGAAGTACCAAAATAATTCATCCTCAATTTACCATTTATAAATGTAAATAGTTTGCCAAAAAAAAGGAGGTACATTCATACATGTGTGAGCAGAGAACAAGATTTTAAGCAAATTAGAGCTCACCGTAAAAAGTTGGAAAAACAACAATAATATTACTCGTAATATTAAACCCCACATCACAACTTTAGAGCTCGCTGTAAAAAGTTGAGAAACAATAGTTTACCACGACCTAATAGATGCAAACACGGAGGGCCACGTGCCGGGGTGCCACACGGAGCAGCACCCGAAGTGGCCTCGGCGTTGCATGCTGTGAACCAAAGACAAACCCAAAAGCTGCATGGCCTGCC
Organism: Triticum dicoccoides; assembly: GCF_002162155.2. NCBI lineage: Eukaryota > Viridiplantae > Streptophyta > Magnoliopsida > Poales > Poaceae > Triticum > Triticum dicoccoides. Next base: position 640,580,220 of record NC_041389.1, read on the forward strand.
GCGGGACCGCATGCATGGCAGAGCCAAAGGAATCACAAACAGAAGCGCAGCAGGCGACAAAGGTGGCAAGGGCAGCAACACCAACAGGCCTCCTGCTTTGCCAAAAATGTATGGCAGCCACGTACACGGACGGATGGCTTTCTTTCTGTGTTGCCAGGTACGTTGCTTTGCCATTGTGTCGCCAAACGAGGACAAGGACCAGACCAAGACCATGCAAGAAGGCTAGAGAAAGACACAGGAGACCAAAGAAAAGGTGCATGAGACGGGGAGGCCCTCTTTGATCGCCACCCACATGGATGATATCGGATCTCACAACCTCCCGTGTACTATATAGCAAGCCAAAACGGATCCCAAGAATCTGCAACCAAGACCGCAAAGTTGCCCAAAAAATGACTAGTACTTCTTCTAGCTTCCAAGACAAGAACAACAGAGCCGAAAACAAGAAGCGGTAGCTAGTGCTTGCTGGATGGCTTTTGCATGCATGGAGGAAATTAGCTTTCTCTCTCGCTTTCCAAGAACTCACTGCTCATCCAACAACAGCAGAAAACCATCCGAAAACGCCAAGATTTTCAAGCCAAAAAAGAGCAAGGCCGAGGTGTGCGTGTAGCGAGAGCGCTCGACCAAACATCCATGGACGGATGGGGACGGAGACGCACGTCGTCGCATGGACAAAAACGAAAGCAGATCGAGCGGGAAAAAAGAACGCCATCACTACAAGCGTACGTACACCGTGGCAGATCTGAACAAGAACTAGCGCGGACAAGAGAAAAACGCACGACAGCATGCAGGGAACGCCAGATCTGAAGTTCTGAACAAGAACTACTACTCTAGCTAGTTCGTGAACGGAGATGGTACGCAGGGAGGGGGATGGGCATCAGCTCACATCGTAGTGGAAGAGGTTGTTGTCGGCGACGTTGACGAGGAAGTGGTTGGCGCGGATCATCACCTTCTTGCCGACTGTGCCGGCTCCGGGACGCGCGGGGTGGGCGAGCCCCTTCTTGGACACCGGCGCCAGGTCCACCTCGGGGGCCTTCTCCTCCTCGGGCTGCGTCGCCGCGACCGCCGCCGCGGCCGCGGCGGCGGGCGGCGCCAGCGCGGTCTCCGTGACGAAGAGCTTCTGCTCCAGCTCCTTGGCGACGGCCGCGGGGGTCGGTGGAGCGGGGGCGGGGGCGGAGACGCGGGCCGGCTGGAACGGACGCGCGGCCGGCGAGGGCGTCGGAGCAGGGGCGCGGATGGTGGCCGGCGTGGGCGAGGGCGCGCGGATGGTGACCGGCGTCGGGGAGGGCGCGCGGACGGCGGCGTAGGGTGCCGGCGCGGGGTTGCGGACGACGACGCCGTGCTGGTAGGCGCCCTGGTGCGGCCCCGTGGCGTTGGGATTGTGGTAGACGGCGACGGCCGGCGCGTACTGCGCCGGCCCGGCGGGACGCGGCGCCGACGGAGCGCCCGGAGGCGGCCAGACGAAGCCCGTGGGCCCGCGGCCGCCCCCGCGCCCTCCTCCCGCCGGCGCGCCCCGGCCTCCGCCGTACTGCTGGTCTCCCCGGCCGCCTCCCCGGCCTCCGCCTCCGCGGTAGGCCATGGCGGGAGAGCTGTGGTGGTGGTGGTGGGAGGGCTGCGCTACGGTGGTGGCGGCGGTGGATTGGGGAGGAAGCAAGGAGCGTGGAGGCGTGGGAGGGAGCGGATGAGGACGGCGGTGAGTTGGTGGGAGGATCGGCGCGGCCGAGGCGGCTTTTATAGGCGGGGCGGTGAGCGAGTGGGGTGGCGAAACCCTAGCGAGCGGTGTGGTGAGCGCATGGCGTGGTCCGTACGTGGGAGAGGGAGGGGGAGGTGCGCCGAATTTCGCGGTTCTGTCCGGACCGGCGTGTAAAAGGCCGTCGTCCAGAGGAGAAATATCTGGGTTCGCTTCGGGTGCGCGGATCAGAACGCGCGCGCGGGGGGCCGGCCTCGGAAATGCGCCGCGGCGCGAGGGGCCTTTCTGCAAACTGCGCAGCTGCGCGCGCGGGGGGCCGGCCTCGGAAATGCGCCGCGGCGCGAGGGGCCTTTCTGCAAACTGCGCAGCTGCGCGCGGCTGGGTTGCTTTAGTAAAAAAAGTAACCATGGTAGGCTGGTCACAATGGGGAGGAACTTAGGAGTAACATCACACACTCCAATACAACTTTGCTTATGTGGCACATATTTAATAAAGAGAGAGGTGCTTGTGGTAACTAGCTAAGTTACCGGAACATCACACACTCCAAGAAACAATGAGTCTATAACCTAATAAATACATCGTTGCATGACACTACATAGATGTTCCTACCCACTATGGAGATAGTAACATAGTCTAGGGAAGTGTGTAAGTTACTAGCTTATGTTCTTGCCCATTGTGACCAGCCGTAGAGCGGGAGTGGTTAACCACTTAACCACGGTTGGGTTTGGGTCACGTGCCAGCAAACGGCACTGTAGACGGACCGGGGGTTTGATTCCCATCCACCAACAATGATTGAGCTGCCAACGGGTGCGAAAATCTTTGATTCTTTTTCTTTTTTGAACATGCACTTTCTTGATCATTTAATTAAAAACTAAGTATGTGGAAGTGAAATTAATTCTGGTGCCCAAAAACAATTAATTCCGCTGCACTGGTAGAACCCGGCCTTTGTGGCGTCTCTCCCCAGGTTAAATGCAAATGATAAAGATAGATAGTAGCAAGGTAGCACGGCAAATAAAAGGAGAAATTGTGTAGAAGAATTCAGTAATGGAGAATAGACCCAAGAGCCATAGGTTCACTAGTGGTATCTCTCTCGAAAGTAGGCGAATGTCATGGTAAACAAATTACAGTTGGACAACTGACCGAATTGCAATATTCATGACTATGATCATTCATGGCATAATCTCATATAGGCACTACGTTCGTGATAAGTAGACCGTTAATCGAACTGTACCTACTACTAACACTCCACCCTGGAACCGCTATCCAGCGTGCATCTCATGGTATTAAGTTTGTAACAAATAGAATATAGCAGTAAGAAATATGACATAATATAGACAAGAAGAAGTCAATCAATATGACAAAACCCCATCGTTTTATCCTTAGTGGAAACAATAGATACGTGCCTTAGCTCTTATTGTCACCGGGTTTGATCACCACACGATTGAATCCACTACAAAGCACCACTCCCTCCGAAGGAAAATCCATCAGACTTGACCAAAGAAGATAGATAGATCGGAAAGCATGCAAAGCTATTTAATTATACAACAAGAAAACCTCAAAAAATTCAATTGATTTCAATGAAAAATCTGATCATAAAGTGGAAATTCATCATGTCCCAACAAACAGACCACCAATTACATTAAATTGATCCCGATCATGTGAGAAGGCTCACAAGAACATGGTATTGAAGATCCAAAAGGAGATAGAGAACCATCTAGCTACTACTATGGACCCTAAGGTCCTAATGAAACTACCCACACATCATCATGGGGGCAGCAAGACTGATGAAGATGGCTCCGACAATGGTTTCCCCCCTTAGGAACAAGCCTCTAGATGGGATCTTTGCGAAACAGGAACTCGTGGTGATGATAAAATTCTTCTAAAAATATGGCGGAGGGTTTCGGTATTTATAGGGATTTACGGCAGTGGAATCAATGTAAGGCGGTGCAAAGGGGTCCCACGCGACCTAGGGGCGTGCCCTACCTCCTTGGGGACGCGGGGTGGCCGTTTGGGCCCCCTGCAGCTCCTCTCGCTCTCTCCTGAAGCTTATAGGGTCCCTTGTTACCCAAAAAACCGTATTAAATTGGAAAGTGATTTTGACCTCCGTATATATTGATTCCCTATGAAACCAAAAACAATCAGAAAACAGGAGCTGACAGTGGACAATAATTTAATAGATTAGTCCAAAAAATAATATAATTGCTATAAAAAGTATATGAAAATGATAATAAATAGCATGAAACAATAAAAAATTATAGATACGTCTGAGATGTATCAGCATCCCCAAGCTTCATTCTTGCTCTTCCTCGAGTAGGTAAATGATTTACAAACATATTTTTTGGTGTTGAATTCTACTCATCATAATATTGATCAAATGATGTAACGTGGTGTGAACCCAAGAAAAAAGTGATTCAAAGCAATAATCTATAGTTGTTCACAAGCAAGTAACATCAAAATGTGTAAAGAAAAATTACTATTGCTTTTCATGGATTAATGTTTTCATGTAATACCAATCAATACTCATATGTCAAATTCATGTCCCCATCACTCAAGGCTTTATCGTATTAAAACATTTTATTATAACACAACCTATAACTTCAGTCAAACAATCAAATCCATGGCAAACCCTTTCCAACTACTTAGTACTTTGCTTAATGCTCAATTTACAAGCCTTGGTCTTAGATGGAAAATAGAATAATGATGGGGATTTATAAGAAGACAAAAGTATGAAAGTCAAACATCAATGCAGCTGATAAGCTCTCCTGATGTAACTAAGTTGGTGTGCATCCAACTTGCTTGCTCATTAAGACCTCCAGCATTTGACGAAGCTCTTCATCATAATAAACAAGCCAAGTTCCATGATGTAAAAATCACACTAGCATATGAAATGAGGAATATGAAAACTTTCTACATGAAGTACATGGTACTACTTTGAAGCAAACGTGTATATAAAGGATAGTAGTGTGCCCCTCTCTCTTTTTCTCTCATTTTTTGGGTAGACTCTTTTTGGACTCTTTTGTTGGGCTCTTTTGGCCTCTTTTTATATCTCACAGGTAGAATCATACTCTAATGAACACCACACTTTTATTTACTAATAACTCTGAAATTAAAATAATGAATACAAATGAATGCCTCTCGAAGTGTACCAAGATGTGCAATGATCAAGCATAGCATGTAAAACAATGATGAACAATGGCCTTGCCACAACTATCATGTCATCTCTATATACGATCATGCAAAGCAAAATGACAATGAAATCATAAGTCATGTAATGAAAAGTAACAATGGAAGCTGCATGGCAATATATCTCGAAATGGCTATGGAAATGCCATAATAGGTAGGTATGATGACTATTTTGAGGATAAAGGTGGTTTATGTGTAGAAGGACAAGAGGAAGTCCTCCCATGGGGTTTGGATATACCGGTGAAGGATGCACCATGTCTCAAGGTGAGAGTGGGCAATGCATGAGGCTAGCAAAATCTAGATAGGTTGAAGTTCATATAAAGACTACAACTCATAAATCAAAAACATCTCACGAATACTTCCTAGTGTACACCAAGTTAACAATGACAATGACTACTCCAAGGGGTGAGTTTGATGAACCATTGATGTCTACAATGGAACTTTATTCTTGTAGACTCTTTTGGTCCTCCAAGCGCAGAGTTTTGTAGGACAACAAAAAAATTCCCTCAAGTGGATGACCTAAGGTTTATCAATCCGTGGGAGGTGTAGGATGAATACGGTCTCTCTTAAGCAACCCTGCAATCAAATACAAGAAATCTCTTGTGTCCCCAACACACCCAATACAATTGTAAATTGCATAGATGAACCAGTTCGGTGAAGAGATATTGATAGAAGTGTAGTATGGATACTAGATATAGGTTTTTGTAATATGAAATGATAAAAACAGCAAGGTAGCAAGTGATAAAAGTGAGCTCAGATGGTATTGCAATGCTTGAAAACATGGCCTAGGGTTCATAATTTCACTAGTGTCATCTCTCAACATTACTAACATAATTGAATCGTATGAAAATCCCTCAAAGTGTGGTCAAGAATTGTTGCAAAGTTTCTGTAAGGGCATATTTCACCCTGTGTGGTTTTGGTGATTGATGACAATGCATTTGCAAACTAATCGTGTGCATTGAGCATTTCAGATATCTCAGGTCTAGGCACAAGACAATTTGTTGCCCCTCGGAGCCTAGTGAAGACGACGTTTCTCTACATTTCTTTTCCGTGGATCTGAGTCGTAGGAAAGCCGTACTATTAAGAGGGGGTCCGCTTTAGAAAGGTTAGGGTGGAATCAACACATACACGTCTATCCCTTTGCACCACCTTTCCTTTGCTTCTTTGGAGCACCGACCGTTTATCCGTGTCTTTGCAAAATGAAGGACTCCAAGTGGTATTGTGCTGTGGCAGCGGTAGTACTGCTCAAGGGTGTAGTAGTACCGCAGTGGCCCATGGTAGTACATGCCAGGGACGCGGTAGTACCGTGTAGTGCGGTAGTACTGCTCCTCGGGCGTGGTAGTACCATGGCCTCTAGCCAGCATGGCAACACGAGCGGTAGTAGGGGCGGATGTAACTTTTTACATACGCGCCCTACGCGGTAGTACCGCTCCCTGTATGCGGTAGTACCGTGTCGGATTTTTGCACAGATCGAAACTCAGGGAAGTAGCCACAAATGTAATTTTATTCGTCCGTGCCTTCCCAACCTAGTCGAACCCTGCCTTGTGGTAGTACCGCAAGGACACGCGGTAGTACCGCTCCGGCGGTTCTACAGCTCGTTGCGTCAATGCAACAGGGCCTCATCTGGTCTCTGCCGCCGGAGCGGTAGTACCGCACCGCCTAGCGGTAGTACCGCAAGTTGGTGCGGTAGTACCGCATGTCGCGGGCTGGAGAAGTGGGTAATGGTTGGATTTTTCCTCTCACTATATAAGGGGGGGGGGTCTTCTTCTCCGAGTTGACTACCTCTTCCATCCCCAAGCTCCATTGTTGCTCAAAGCTCCATTTTCGCCCGATCTCTCTCCCTAGCCAATCAAACTTGTTGATTCTCTAGGGATTGGTTGAGAAGGCCTCGATCCACACTTCCACCAAGAGAAATTTGATTCCCCCCACTAATCCCTTGCGGATCTTGTTACTCTTGGGTGTTTAAGCACCCTAGATGGTTGAGGTCACCGCGGAGCCATAGTCCATTGTGGTGAAGCTTCGTGGTGTCGTTGGGAGCCTCCAATTAAGTTGTGGAGATTGCCCCCACCTTGTTTGTAAAGGTTCGGTCGCTGCCTCCAAGGGCACCAATAGTGGAATCACGGCATCTCGCATTGTGTGAGGGCGTGAGGAGAATACGGTGGCCCTAGTGACTTCTTGGGGAGCATTGTGCCTCCACAACGCTCCAACGGAGACGTACTTCCCCTCAAAGGGAAGGAACTTCGGTAACACATCCTCGTCTCCATCAACTCCGCTTTGGGTTATCTCTCACCTTTACTTGTGCGAGCTTATATTGTGTTGTATCTTTTTATTGCTTGTGTGCTTGTTGTTGTTGAATCATATAGGTTGCTCACCTAGTTGCATATCTAGACAACCTACTTTGATGCAAAGTTTAATTTGATAAAGAAAAGCTAAAAATTGTTAGTTGCCTATTCACCCCTCTCTCTAGTCAACTATATCGATCCTTTCAATTAGTATCAGAGCCTCGTCTCTTTATTAAGGACTTTACCGTCTGAAGAGTAAAGTTAACACCGTAGACGGTGAGGAGGAGCATCCCGGTGTGAATCCATCCTCGTCTATGGCCGATGGGGGATCCTCGGTCTCACTGAGGAAATCAATGCAGCTTTGGGCATGTTCAAGGAGTTTCTTGATGGTATTAAGTCATCCACCGCACCGTTGGAAGTGGTCGATCCCACTACCAAGGTGGCGGATGCTAACTCCGATAAGGGGGAAGCTTCTAGTGATAAAATTCCTTTGCCTAGTGGTAGAAGTGGAAATGGCATCTTTGCCCATGTTGAATCACCTCTTACTTATGGAGGACCGGTTCCCTCCACTCATTTGAATCATGTTGGTCCTCCTCCTAAGTTTGTGAAAAATGAGGATTTTGCTTCTTGGGTCTACCATTTTAAACATCATCTTAATCATAGTTCTACTAACCTTTGGAGAATTATTGAGCAAGTTTTCTACCCGCATGACCCAAGCAACCTAACTCCTCAAGCCGCGGATCATCAATTCAACGAGTCTGCTCTCTTCATTATTCAAGATGCAATTCCACCCGAAGATATTGCGCATCTCCGACCTTTCACTGTGGCCAAGGAAGCATGGCAACATGTAGCGCAAGCATTCAATGCTCCAACTATGAAGTGCAAGATGAAGCCGATGAGTTTGCGATGAATGAAGATGAAGAACCTCATGAGCTCTACCAGAGATTAACCACTCTTGTGGTCTCACTCCGAGATCATGGGAGCAAGGATACAGATGACAATTGGATCAATCGCAAGTTTCTCAAGGCCATTATGCCCTACCATAAGGCCATGTCATCCGTCATCCATCAAAGTCCGGACTTCCATACCTTATCCTCAAGTGAAGTGTTGGATGAGTTTGTTGCTATAAGAATCTTGGACAAGACCGCCGACAATGCGGTGATGCGCTCTCAACGGGCGAAGAAAACCAACCTTGCTTTAAAGGCCAAGGCTAGTATGGAAGAATAGGATGAAGAGGAGAGTAACCCCGAAGATAAAAAAAATATGATTACCATGAGCACATGGCTCTCGCTTCAAGGAAATTTTGGAGCAAGAAGAACTCAATGCCCAACTTCAACAAGAACAAATCAAGTGGCATCAAGGGCAAGCAACGTGTGAGAACATGCTATAATTGTGGCAATGTGAGCCACTTTGTTGCGGAGTGCCCTTACAAGAAGAGGGAAGACAATGGTGGGAAGCTTATCTGAAAAGACAAAGCTAAGTCCTTCTCCAACAAGAACAACTTCACCAAGAAGACTCCACCCAAGGGGTTGGTGGCACAAGAGGAGTACAATGAGGATGATGATGATGATGAAGACGATGAGACGACGGGCATGGCCTCCGTAGCCATTGCCACCACTCCACGGGTATCCCTCTTTGACTCACCCAATGAGAACATAATCGCCAAGTGCCTCATGGCCAAAGCCACCAACAAGGTAACCCCCAACATCAAAACTACCATCACTACTAATCCTTCCTTGACGGATTGCATTGATGAAAGTGAGGGGTCTAATGAGGAAGTAAATGAATTTGAGTCTTTTATGAGTAAGCTCAAGGGTAAATCCAAGAAGCACTTTGTTTCTCTCTTGGAACAACTTGGTGAAGCCAATGACATGATCGAGGCTCACGAAGAAACCATCTCTAAGATGGAAGGTCATAGTCGTGACTATGCCGATGAGATATCAGATCTCTCTAATGTGCTTGAGGAAGAGCATGGTCATCGTTTGGCTCTTGAGGAGTCACACAACGATGATCATGCTAAATTAAAGAAAGATATTGATCATGCTCTTGTTATATCTCGTGTGCTCAATTGCGAGAAGGCTAAACTTGGGGTTGACCATGTTAGACTCAAGGAGGAGTTTGATATACTTGACAAGGCTCACAAGGCCTTGAAGGGTGCTCATGCTAGCCTCAAGGAGTCTCATGATCAACTCCAAGTTAAGCTAACCAAGGAGAAAGCCACTTTTCCTCATATGGTCTTAATTGATAATGCAAATGCTACTAACCCGTGTTGTGAGCCTGTGCATCTTGTGGAGGAGATTGCCAAGTTGAAGGAGCAACTTGAGAAAGGCCGTGTGTCTTGCATTCAAGGTGAGAAGAACCTCAACAATCTTTTGAGCAATCAAAAGGAAGTTGTGGGCAAGGAGGGAATTGGGTTTGCACCCAAGTCCAAAAACAAGAAGAAGAATGACAAGGCCAAACAACCTCTTCCTCTCAAGCAAAATTTTGTGACGGAGGGAGAGGGTGCTCCTAAGGAGAAGAAGAAGAACAATGTGAAGGGTGGTGGTGTCAAGAAGTGCATTGCCACTCCTTCCAACAAAGCCGGCGACTTTAACCCTTCTTATGTGCTATGCCGTGCTAGTGATGGGCATGTGTATGCCAAATTTGTTGGTTCTCCTTATGAGTACATTGAATGGTCTATTTGGGTTCCTAAGACCCTTGTTACTAACATAAAAGGACCCATTACTAAATGGGTACCTAAAACCAAGCATTGATCTCTTGTAGGTGTTTGCTTCCGATGGGGGATCATGGTTGCTCGACCGTGGAGCCACAAATCATATGACCGGAAGCAAGGACTTGGTGGTGGACATGCACAAGGTCTCATCTATGCCCACCAATGTCGAGTGGGTTGATGCCTCGTCTTCCAAGGTATTGGATCTTGGCAAGGTTGTCATTTCTCATGATCTCACGACCGAGAAAGTCATGCTTGTTGAGTCCCTTGCATACAATTTACTTTTCGTTCGTCAACTTGCAATCATGGGCTTTTCCACATTCTTTGATATTGATACCATGGCCCTCTTGTGGAGCAAGACTCTTAAAGTAGCCTTTGTTGGGCATGTCGAGAACGGTCTTTATGTGATTAACTTTTTGGAGCGACCCACTAAAATCGCGACATGCCTAATGGCTAAAGTTGACGTGGGATGGCTTTGGCATCGCCGTTTAGCCCACGTCAATATGATATCTTTGCAAAGTCTTCTCAAGGGGGACCATGTCTGTGGACTAACAAATGTTAGTTTTTCCAAAGATCGTGCTTGCAATGCTTATATCGAAAGAAAGCTACATGAGAAGGCTCACCCTCCCATGACTATCATCTACTCGAAGAGACCCTTGGAGATCCTTCACTTGGATCTCTTTGGGCCTCCATCCTTTGATAGTCTTGGGGGTAGGAAGTATTGCTTGGTGATTGTGGATGATTATTCAAGATACACTTGGGTATATTTCTTCAAGAGGAAGAGTGAGACCCAACAAACCACCATCGACTTTACAAATGAAGCTCAACGTCAACACAATGCAAAGATCTTGACAATAAGAAGTGACTGAGGGAGTCCGGAATTAAGGGGTCCTCGGACAGCCGGACTATATACTTTGGCCGGACTGTTGGACTATGAAGATACAAGATTGAAGACTTCGTCCCGTATCCAGATGGGACTCTCCTTTGCGTGGAAGGCAAGCTTGGCGATTCGGATGTATAGATCTCCTTCTCTGTAACCGAATCTATGTAACCCTATCCCCCTTCGGTGTCTATATAAACCGGAGGGTTTAGTCCGTAGGACAAGAACAATCATATCATAGGGTAGCTTCTAGGGTTTAGCATCTACGATCTCGTGGTAGATCAACTCTTGTAATACTCATATCATCAAGATCAATCAAGCAGGAAGTTGAGTATTACCTCCATCGAGAGGGCCCGAACCTGGGTAAACATCGTGTCCCCCGCCTCCTGTTACCATTAGCCTTAGACGCACAGTTCGGAACCCCCTACCCGAGATCTACCAGTTTTGACACCGACATTGGTGCTTTCATTGAGAGTTCCACTGTGTCACCGCAATAAGGCTAGATGGCTCCTTCAATCGTCTTCAACGACGCGGTCCAGGGGGAGGTTTTCCTCCCCGGACAGATCTTCGTATCCGGCGGCTTCATACTGCGGGCCAACTCGCTTGGCCATCTGGAGCAGATCGATAGCTACGCCCCTGGCCATCAGGTCAGGTTTGGAAGCTTGAACTACACTGCCAACATCTGCGGAGACTTGATCTTCGACGGATTCGACCCCGTGTCAGGTGTGCCAAATAGTCTTGACGAGCATGACTTAGATCTGTCGTGGATAGTATTCGGGGGATCGCGCCTGCGGCCGCTCCGGGACTCAATTCGGAGCACATTGTGCCATTCGAGGACGGGTGGATGGACCCCGCCATGGAGTCCGCACACTCCTTGGCCTTGGATCCAAACACTGATCCCACCTCCTATGAGGCCGGTATCATCGGACCCTCGGACTCATCTTCGGCTACAGGATCCGAACCGCGTACGCCCGTGCCTATCGAATCTGATTGGGCACCGATCATGGAGTTCACCTCCGCGGATATCTTTCAGCACTCACCCTTCGGTGATGTGCTAAATTCATTAAGATCTCTCTCCTTGTTAGGAGATTCTTGGCCGAACTATGTCCGGCTCGAGTGGGAAGCGGACGACGAGGAAATTCGTTCCCCACCCACCACCCACTTAATATCCACTGTCGATGACTTAACCGACATGCTTGATTTCGACTCTGAAGACATCGATGGTATGGACGACGATGCTGGAGATGAACAGGAACCACCGCCCACGGGGCGCTGGATAGCCACCTCATCATATGATGTATATATGGTGGATACACCCAAAGAAAACAACGGTGAGGAACGGAAGGACGCAACAGAGGATAATCCCCTCGAGCAGAAACCAAAGCGACAATGTAGGCGCTGCCCTAAATCCCGCCACAGCAAAAACAGCGATGACAGCGCAAGAAAGAACAACACCCCGGTCGACTCCAAAGGAAACGACGACCCCATGGACCCAGCGATGGAGCAGGATAAGCCAGAGGACGATGAACACAGTCCGGAGCTGATGTCCGATGACGGCGATCCCGAGGGTAAAACTCATCAACCTATCTCCGAAGAGGAGAATAGTCCGGACGACGATGCACTCAACATCCCAGAAATACACTTGGAACAAGAGAACCTCCATCGAAGGCTTATTGCCACCGCGAGGAGCTTGAAGAAGCAGAAGCAAAGGCTTAAGGCCGCGCAGGATACACTCAACCACAGATGGAACAAAGTGCTCGACACTGAAGAAAAATATGGCGACGATCGCCACACAAAGAGCTACCCAAAGCGCAAGTTGCTGCCCGAATTCGATAATGAGGCCATAGAGCCCATTCCGCTGAAAAATAATACGACCGATCAGCCGGACCGACCACCCCATGGACGCGACAGGGCGGCTAATGGTGCCGCACACAAGTCAGCACACGATTTACGTGAGCTTCTGGACAAAAAAGCCGGTGTGGCCAGGTCCATTTATGGATCTAGAAAATGTGCTCTGGCGCAGGATCACAACCACCAAAACGATCATACCGATTGAATACCAGCTCGGAATCAATACCGAACACAACAACCGTCGACAACATGCCATGACACATCCAAATACAGGGGTGCTGCGCACCCCTTGTGCTTCACCGATGAGGTGCTGGATCATGAATTTCCGGAGGGATTTAAGCCCGTGAATATAGAGGCATACGACGGAACAATAGACCCTGGGGTCTGGATTGAGGACTTTATCCTTCATATCCACATGACTCGCGGAGATGATCTCCACTCCATTAAATACCTGCCCCTCAAGTTGAAAGGACCAGTTCAGCATTGGTTGAAAAGCCTTCCCGAAAACTCAATTGGAAGTTGGGAGGAACTTGAGGATGCTTTCAGGGCCAATTTTCAAGGGACCTATGTCCGACCTCCGGATGCAGACGATTTAAGTCACATAATCCAACAACTCGGAGAGTCAGCCCGTAAGCTTTGGAACATATTTCTCACCAAGAAGAATCAAATCATTGACTGCCCGGATGTCGAAGCCTTAGCGGCTTTGAAGCACAGTATCTGAGACGAATGGCTCTCCAGACACCTCGGCCAAGAAAAGCCAAGGACAATGGCAGCCCTAACAAGCCTTATGACGCGCTTTTGCGCGGGAGAGGATAGCTGGTTGGCCCGTAGTGCCACCAGCGACCCAGGCACATCTGAAGTCAGGGATGGCAACGGGAAGCCACAACACAATAAAAACAAGCGTCGGAACAATGACGACAGCCCAGATAATACGATGGTCAATGCTGGATTCAGGGGCTCTCGACCCGGCCAACGAAAGAAGCCATTTAAAGGCAGTAGAGATGGACCGTCTAGCCTAAATAAGATTCTAGACAAGCTATGTCAAATTCATGGCACCCCTGAAAAACCTGCAAACCACACCCACATAGAGTGCTGGGTTTTCAAGCAGGCCGGCAAGCTAAATGCCGAACATAAGGGGAGGGAGACGCCAAGTGAAGACGAGGATGAGCCTCGCCAGCCGAACACTGGTGGACAGAAAAAATTCCCACCAGAAGTCAAAACAGTAAACATGATTTATGCAACTCACATTCCAAAGAGAAGGCGCAAACACGCACTCCAAGACGTATACGCTGTAGAGCCCGTCGCCCCCAAATTCAATCCCTAGTCGGCCTGCCCGATCACCTTTGATCGCAGGGATCATCCGACTAGTGTCCGGCACGGAGGATCGGCTGCCTTGGTGCTTGACTCAATAATCAACGGATACCATCCCACCCGAGTCCTTATGGACGGCGGCAGTAGTCTTAACCTGATATACCAGGACACTATCCGCAAAATGGGGATAGACCCGTCAAGAATCATCCAAAGTAACACTACCTTTAAAGGAGTAATACCAGGCGTCGAGGCCCGCTGCACGGGCTCTCTCGTATTAGAGGTTATATTCAGTTCTCCTAACAACTTCAGAAGCTAAGAATTAATCTTCGACATTGCTCCATTCTGAAGCGGCTATCACGCACTACTCAGCAGAGCGGCCTTCGCTCGCTTTAACGCAATCCCGCACTATGCCTACCTTAAACTCAAGATGCCCGGTCCACGTGGCATCATCACAGTTAGCGGAAACACAGAGCACTCCTTACAAGTGGAGGAATATGTGGCAGCTCTAGCAGCTGAACACTGAGCGGCCTCTCCAACAAGAATACATGATCGGCCGTCAAGACCACGGACACGGTTAGACGAGTCCGGTGCACCGCCGGTGGTAATAGCCCAGATAAATCTGAGCTTAGGTCTATGGACATACCCCCATAGGCGGTGCTAGGGGCTGCCCGCATGTAAAAAAGCCCACAGTTCGGCTTGACCCTATTAATATAGTAATGGATTGCATTTTTATGGTTCATTGAGAATAACCGACTCTTTGCATGATTACACCAGATTCTTTTACCTGGGTTTTTCCTCTTTTACAGATGACCATCGTGCTACACCCTTCCAGGATACGGCACAACGGAGACAAAGCTGCAGACGTGCAGCAGGACCCCGCACAAAGGTTTCTCTTTAGATTAAGCCCCTGTGTAAACCTTCTTTAATGTCTCTTGTTGCTTGACATCCCCCGGGTACTCAACACACCCGAGAGGGATACTGGCGTTATTGGCATTTTGTCACGACAGATTAATGCACGTACCTGGAAATTCGGGGTTCATTATCGAGGGCGTTCCTCAGCCCATTATATGTTACAAAGTTCGAATACCTTCGGGAGTGTTCGGCGTCGCGAGTTTGGCCTTATATGCATCAGCTCCGAATCATGTCTTTGGTCAAATGTTGGGTTTGCCCGGCTCCTGGGTTTTGCTACCTTACGTTCCATTTTATCGGCTAAGGCGGCCAAAGAGAACTACTGTGATTGTGCCCTGGTTATTCCGGATGAGCACCTCAGTAGAGAAAGCCGAAAACTGACTGTCATGATACAGCTCGATGACCTAGTGATACGTCTCCAACGTATCTATAATTTTTGATTGTTCCATGCAATTATATTACCTGTTTTGGATGTTTATGGGCTTTATTTTACACATTTATATCATTTTTGGGACTAACCTACTAACCGGAGGCCCAGCCCGTATTGCTGTTTTTTTTGCCTAATTCAGTATTTCGAAGAAAAGGAATATCAAACGGAGTCCAAACGGAATGAAACCTTTGGGAGCGTGATTTTTGGAACAAATGTGATCCATAGGACTTGGAGTGCAAGCCAAGAAGCATCCGAGGCGGCCACGAGGGTGGAGGGCATGCCCCCCTATCTCGTGGGCCCCTCGGGCTGCCACCGATGTACTTCTTCCTCCTATATAAGCCTACATACCCCAAAAACATCCAGGAAGCCACCGAAGAAATATTTCCGCCACCGTGACCTTTTGTATCCGCGAGATCCCATCTTGGAGTCGTCGCCGGTGTTCTGCCGGAGGGGGAATCCACCACGGTGGGCTTCTACATCAACACCATAGCCCTTCCGATGAGTTGTGAGTAGTTTACCACAGACCTTCGGGTCCATAGTTATTAGCTAGATGGCTTCTTCTCTCTTTTTGGATCTCAATACAATGTTCTCCTCCTCTCTTGTGGAGATCTATTTGATGTAAACTCTTTTTGCGGTGTGTTTGTCGTGATCCGATGAATTGTGGGTTTATGATCAAGTTTATCTATGAGAAATATCTGAATCTTCTCTGAATTCTTTTATGTATGATTGAGTTATCTTTGCAAGTCTATTCAAATTATCAGTTTGGTTTTTCCTACTAGATTGATCTTTCTTGCCATGGGAGAAGTGCTTAGCTTTGGGTTCAATCTTGCGGTGTCCTTACCTAGTGACAGAAAGGGTTGCAAGGCACGTATTGTATTGTTGCCATTGAGGATAAAAAGATGGGGTTTATATCATATTGCTTGAGTTTATCCCTCTACATCATGTCATCTTTCTTAATGCGTTACTCTGTTCTTATGAACTTAATACTCTAGATGCATGCTGGATAGCGGTCGATGTGTGGAGTAATAGTAGTAGATGCAGGCAGGAGTCGGTCTACTTGTCACGGACGTGATTCCTATATACATGATCATGCCTAGATAATCTCATAATTATTCGCTTTTCTATCAATTGCATGACAGTAATTTGTTCACCCACCGTAATACTTATGCTATCTTGAGAGAAGCCTCTAGTGAAAACTATGGCCCCCGGGTCTATCTCTTATCATATAATCTTTCAATCTACTTTTATTTGCATCTTTACTTTTTGCATCTATATTATAAAATACCAAAAAAATATATATATATCTTATCATACTATCTCTATCAGATATCACTTTCGCAATTGGCCGTGAAGGGATTGACAACCCCTTTATCGCGTTGGTTGCGAGTTCTTTGTTTGTTTGTGTAGGTTCGTGGGACTTGTGAGGAGCCTCCTACTGGATTGATAACTTGGTTCTCAAAAACTGAGGGAAATACTTACGCTACTGTGCTGCATCACCCTTTCCTCTTCAATGAAAACCAACGCAAGCTCAAGACGTAGCACTAAGGATTTCTGGCACCGTCACCGGGGAGGTCTTTGCTCAAGTCAATACATACCAAGTACCCATCACAAACTCATCTCCCTCGCATTTACATTATTTGCCATTTGCCTCTCGTTTTCTCTGCCCCACTTCACCCTTGCCGTTTTATTCGCCCTTCTTCTGTTCGTCTTTTCGTTTGCTTTGATGTCCTACTTGGCTCGTTTGCTCGTTTGGTTGGAATAGGTGTTTATTTATTGCTAAACAGAGAATCTAAGATCTATGGATCCCCATCCGCTTGCTAATCTTTTTAAGGGATCCAATTATGATGAACCAATTGCTAGTGAGTTTTGTGCACTAGATTATCTTTATGAGGCTTTGCTCAAAATTCGTGAATCTGAAAATTATGAAGAAATTTATGAAGAGATTCACGATAACTCTTTTAATAAAAAGCATGATTGCAATGATTTTACTATAAATTCTCTTGATGTCAATTGTGCTAATAATATTCAAAACCCTAAGCTTGGGGATGCTAGTTTTGCTATGTCTACTACTTGTTGCAATGATCATGATTGTGGTGATTCTTCTTATGATCTTGAAAATTTATTTAAGCCCCATAATGAATATGAGATTGATAATAGTGTTTGCAATATTACTGAAAGTGGGTTTGGAAGAGTGTCAACTTTAGATCCCACATATTTGGAGTATGTTCAATCTTATGATATTTTTGATAAAAGTGGGTTTGGAGAGGTCATGACTTTAGTTAATGTTAATCCCACTATCTTGGAAGAGTGTCAACTTTACATGCATGTGGATCGTGTTGAGAATATGTTATGTGATAGCTATTTTGTTGAATTTTCCTATGATCCTACATGTAATTATTATGAGAGAGGAAAATATTGCCGTAGAAATTTTTATCTTACTAAATTACCTCTCGTCATGTTGAGATTGCTATCGTCTCTTTCTTCTTCCTTGCATATGCTAGTTTTTGCTTGCCTTGCAAATTTGTTTGCTTATAAAATGCCTATGCATAGGAATTATGTTGTACTTAGACATGTTTATCACGTGTTTTATGATGCTCTCTTTATGCTTCAATTCTTGTCTTTCATGTGAGCATCATTGAAATCTCAATGCCTAGCTAGAAAGGCTTTAAAGAAAAGCGCTTGTTGGGAGACAACCCAATATTTTTCCTTGCTGTTATTCAATAAAATTTTGCATCTACTTTCTGTTTAGATGTGTTTTCATGTTTTATTTAGTGTTTGTGCCAAGTAGAACCTATAGGATAACCTATGATATGAGTTGATTTGATTCTGCTGAAAAACAGAAACTTTGTGCTCACGAGAAAAAATCAATAAATCACAGAAACGAGATTTTGCATTGATTCTTTTTGCTTCTGTTCAATAAACAAATTGTTTAGGACTTCCTATTTTGGTAGGATTTTTAAGGTTCCAGAAGTTTGCGTTAGTTACAGATTGCTACAGACTGTTCTGTTTTTGACATATTCTGTTTTTCGTGTGTTGTTTGCTTATTTTGATGCATCTATGGCTAGTATTAAGTGGTATGAACCATAGAGAACTTGGAATACAGTAGGTTTAACACCAATATAAATAAAGAATGAGTTCATTACAGTATCTTATGTGGTTGTTTTTCTTTCTTGCACTAACGGATCTTATGAGATTTCCTGTTGAGTTTTGTGTTGTGAAGTTTTCAAGTTTTGGGTAAAGATTTGATGGACTATGGAATAAAGAGTGGCAAAAGCCTAAGCTTGGGGTTGCTCCAAGGCACCCCAAGATATTAAAGAATAGCCAAAAGCCTAAGCTTGGGGATGCCCCCGGAAGGCATCCCCTCTTTCGTCTTCGTTCATTGGTAACTTTACCTGGAGCTATATTTTTATTCGCCACATGATATGTGTTTTGCTTGGAGTGTCGTGTATTATATTAGTCTTTGCTTTTTAGTTTACCACAATCATAATTGCTGTATACACCTTTTGGGAGAAGCCTACTTGATTAGAATTTATTAGAATATGCTATGTGCTTCACTTATATCTTTTGAGCTAGATAGTTTTTGCTCTAGTACTTCACTTATATCTTTTAGAGCACGGCGGTGGATTAATTTTGAAGAAATTTCTAGTCTATCATGCTTCACTTATATTATTTTGAGAGTCTCTTAGGACAGCATGGTATTTGCTATGGTTATGACTTTGGTCCTAGAATGATGAGCATCCAAGTTGGGTATAATAAAAACTATCATAGAAAGTGCATTAAACACTAGGATCAATTTGATGCTTGATAATTGTTTTGAGATATAAAGGTAGTAATGTTAGAGTCATGCTAGTGGATAATTATGAAATTGCAAAACACTTGTGTTGAAGTTGGCAAGTCCCGTAGCATGCACGTATGGTAAAAGTTGTGTGACAAATTTGTTGCATGAGATGCTCTTTTGATTGTCTTCCTTATGAGTGGCAGTCGGGGACGAGCGATGGTCTTTTCCTACCAATCTATCCCTCTAGGGGCCTCCATAGTAGTACTTTGCTTCGAGGGCTAAGTAGACTTTTGCAATAAGTATATGAGTTCTTTATGACTAATGTGAGTCCATGGATATACGCACACTCATCCTTCCACTTTGCTAGCCTCTATTTTACCGCGCAATTTTCACCGGTAGCATGCACCCATTATTTACCTTCCTCAAAACAGCCACCATACCTGCCTATTATGGCATTTCCATTGCCATTCCGAGATATATTGCCATGCAACTTTCCACCATTCCATTTATTATGAAACGCTCCATCATTGTCTTGCTCTTTGCATGATCATGTAGTTGACATCGTATTTGTGGCAAATCCACCTTCATAATTTTCATACATGTCGCTCTTGATTCATTGCATATACCGGTACATCGCCGGAGGCATTCATATAGAGTCATATCTTGTTCTAGCTTTGAGTTGTAAATCAATAAAAGTGTGATGATCTTCATAATTAGAGCATTGTCCCAGTGAGGAAAGGATGATGAAGACTATGATTCCCCCACAAGTCGGGATGAGACTTCGGACTTTATAAAAATAAAAGAGGCCAAAGAAGCCCACCAAAAATAAAAAAAATAAAAAAGAAAAAAAGAAAGAAAGAAAAAAAAGAAGAAAAATAAAAAAAATAAAATGAGAGAAAAAGAGAGAAGGGACAATTGCTACTATCTCTTTTCCACACTTGTGCTTCAAAATAGCACCATGATCTTCATGATAGAGAGTCTCCTATGTTGTCACTTTCATATACTAGTGGGAATTTTTCATTATAGAACTTGGCTTGTATATTCCAATGATGGGCTTCCTCAAAATGCCCTAGGTCTTCGTGAGCAAGCAAGTTGGATGCACACCCACTTAGTTTCTTTTGTTGAGCTTTCATACATTTATAGCTCTAGTGCATCCGTTGCATGGCAATCCCTACTCACTCACATTGATATCTATTAATGGGCATCTCCATAGCCCGTTGATACACCTAGTTGATGTGAGACTATCTTCTCCCTTTTTGTCCTTATAACCACCACCATATACCACCATAGTGCCATGTCCATGGCTTGCGCTCATGTATTGCGTAAGAGTTGAAAAAAGCTGAAGCACGTTAAAAAGTATGAACCAATTGCTCGACTCGTCATCAGGGTTGTACATGATGGGAGTATTTTGTGTAATGAAAATGAAGCATGGCCTAACTATATGATTTCGCCATGGCTCTCTCCCACCCCACCCCTCCCACCACCATCTCCACCACCGCCAGCGTCCTACCTCTCCTACGGCGATCATGATCTCTGTGATTGAACCATGGATGGTCTTCTACATTGGGACTTTAACCCCGGCCTCAAGGTCGAGGACCAGGTTCGTAGGCGCTTCAGATCCACAGTGCACTTCTCCCCCACCCCTACCTCCAAGGAATTCTTCTTGGTGGTCACCTTTTCCTCAGCCTCTTTCCCCCTCTCTTGTGCTTCGGTTGGGTTGGCGTTGCAATGTTGTATTGGTGGCCTTGCTTCTGGTTTTAATGTTACTCACATTGGTGCAAAAAAATTTCGCTTCTCGGTGGCCTCCAACAAAGTGGGACATTTTATCTATGCCCTAAGGGACAGGATTTGGCCAGACTTTGTTTGCCATTTTGGGTTGTTTAAACAGCCTTGGAGTGCCCCATATGATGGGTCTGATCGTTGGAGTTTGTCCCAGGAAATTAATGAGTTATGGTCTCGGGCTCCTAAAGCCATTCGGTCCAATCTTGGTTTTCTTGAGAAAAGTGCTGCAAAGGATTTTTCTTCTTCCACAGAATTGGCGAAATTTGGTCTCTCTAAACACGTTCCTTCGAACTTGTTGAGTTCCTTTGAGGATGCCGTCGGACAAACCGTGGATGATTGCAACTCTCCTTGCTCCGACGAACTTCCGATTCATGCAACGGTGAAGTTTGGTAGTTTGGAAATTCCTCTTTCTGCGGTGGATAATAATTCCCTTTCCAAAACCTTTGTTGGCAAGGATCGTATAGAGAGTAAATGGAGGAACATTCCTTTTGTTGTTTTGGAGCGTATCTTGGATTTGCGGCAGGCTCATTATGAGGATGCAATCATCCAACAAATCTTGGATTTGATTGACTTGCCATCTTCGGAAGTCATCCATAATATCTTGGGGCGCTGTTCTCGGTGCTGGGCACAGGATCATCGGGTGACTAATTGTAATGCCAAATTATGTGAATCTTGTCGTAATTTTGAGAGGGCCTACTTTTGCGTGAAATCACCTCTTGCTCAGCCCGTGATGTCTTGCACCATATGTAATAATCTGGCCCACCGTTGGGAATCTTGTCCTGGACTTCTATACTATACACGTTGCTCGTTCCTGGGCCATGGCCCAGCTGACTGCGCGGATCATATGTGTCACCATTTATTTTGGCGCAAGAAGAAGCTGGAGAGGCAGCGTATCCCCACCACGAATCCACGGCGCAGGACACGTAAGCGGAATCCACCCCTCCCAAAAATCAAACAGATTTGGCGTCCAAAAAAGATACCAGGAAATGGGGCCCTTCCCCAAATCGCTATTGGCTTGACGTCTCCGCTTCCGGCCCCTCGCCACTTCCCTATTCTGCCACCCCAGCCGACCAACGAGAAGCAAGGAAACTCTTTTCCCTGCTCATCTTCTCCGGCGACTACTGCAGCGCCTTCCACCGCCATGGCCAACTTCCCGGCCCGCCCTTTCCAGTTCGTGCCGATGGGAGCCCAGATCGAGCGGGGGCCGGACCATCGTCTTGCGCACAATATGATCATGGTGGATGACCCGCCGCTCAGCCATGAAAGGTACGCCCTGGTCACTGCCACCCCGCCGGTCGCTGATCATAGGAAGCAACTGGTTCTGGATGAGGTAGTGCACATCATGATCGAGGATTTTCACCTAGAGGTGCCAGATGCTTTTGTGTATCCCATTGGAGTTGGCATGGTAGCTTTTGCTGATGTAGCGCTCAGGGATCAGTTCATTCAGGAAAGCCCGCATCAATTAGATCCTCTCGATGATGACATGACCTTCTCCTTTCTGCCCCATGACGAAGGGGAAAATATGCGTTAGTGCCCTTTTCAGTATGTTGCTTGGGTTCTGTTTCTAGCTTTTTCCATGGACTATCAGACGGATCATTATATCAACAAGGCTGTTTCTTGTTTTGGCAAGTTAGATCTTTGGCATAGGCCGGGTCAGAATAAGAAGAGGGTCCTTGTCAGAGTCATTATCAGCAACATTGCACAAGTTCCGCACAGTCTGGTAATCAAACGCATTGGCTCCTTGCCGGGCATGGGCAGGTCTTGGTCCATTCCGGTGTATGTTCTCAATGGAAGGAATGTTCTCCCTGAACTGGTTGGCAATGAGGACGAGGCTCCTCCCATGAATGCTTCTCCACATCCTTATGAGCTGCCCTATCTGACAGCAGCACAACAGTGGCTGCTCGATCATCAACAGTTGATGCAACAGCAAATAGATGCGGCCTGGGAACAGCAAGCTCCTCTCCAACAGCAGCAGAATGACGGGTGGGGTGTTTGGCCGGTTGCACCCCCGCCATATAGAGGATTCAGCTTTCGCACTTTGTTCCAATATACTGGACCCTCGCTCATGGATGGAGTGGAACAGGAAAGTAACATATCTGATGATCCGCAAAGTGAATGGTCTGTTTATTATGAAGTTGAGGAAGCTGCAGATGCTCTGATCCATGGTAGGGAAGTACCTGGTGCGCATGTTGTTCGAGCTGTGGGCTCATCTCACATGATGAGGGTGGGAGTTGAGGAAGATCTCTCTTTCCTCCAATTCCTCTGGATGATCTCTCTGGGCCGGTTCACTCGCTGCATTGAGGGACCCGACTCCTCTGCTTTTTCTCTAAACCATGGGTGCCTGCCTATAAACCCTCTTACCTTCTATATGGCTGTTGCTCAGGCAATCACCAGAGGCGGATATGCTGTGAGCATTGGCAGTCCACTGGGGGCTAGCTTTGACCTGCCTGTCTGCATCCCGCTGAAGATCTGGGATATATATGCCCCACAGCTCGCATCTACTGGGGGGGATGTGGTGTCTGAAAACTCTGTGGAAGCGCCTGCAGTTTCAGAGCCTGTCGTCCGTGCTGCTGAGACTAATCAGTATCTTCAGAGGATGATCGCGGCGGAAAAGGCCCCTATTGATACTACTACGCTGCGCCGCAGCTCTCGCTCCACAAAATATGACGGCTTCAGAATTCCACAGCACACTGACATGAAGAAGGGGCAATCCAGGGTCAAGCAGCGGGGCGCGCCCTCTGTTACCTGTTCTTCCACGGCAACGGATCCTTGCGACAAACTGCTGACCAGTGCCACTCCTGCGACAGGTGATCAGGTACCCCCCCCCCCGATTCCTATCCCGCAACTACAGTTTGTTGGCACTACACTCTGTGGGATCCCACCTGATGATCTGAGTTCTCAGAAACTCCTTGAGGGAGATCAAGGGGAGGCTGATCTATCTCTGCACTAGGAGGATGTCGCAGAATAAGGATTGGAACGTCCTTTGCTGGAACGTTCGCGGAATCAACTCTGAAAAGAAGCAGTTGGTGATCCATAATGCTATAGATATTAGTGGGTGTTCAGTTGTCTGCTTGCAAGAAACTAAGTGCGACTCTTTTGATGCTTCTTTTGTTAAGAAGTTCTGTCCGAAAAAAATTGATATGTTTGAATTTGTGCCCTCTGTTGGGAATTCAGGTGGCCTTATTACTATCTGGATGAGTTCGGTCTTTACTGGTGTTCCTATTTTCTCTGAAACATTTGCGCTAGGCGTTAGGCTCACCTCGACGCAATCTAGCGACTCGTGGACGCTAGTTAACATCTACGGTCCGTGTGTAGATCCTAATCGGACGATCTTCACCACTTGGTTGTTTGACATTGATATCCCCAATTGTGAAGATTGGCTCATCCTAGGCGACTTTAATTTTATCCATGCGCCAGACAACCGAAACAGGGGAGGGGGAGACGTCAATGATATGCTACTCTTTAATGAATTTATCAGAAGGCAGTCATTAGTTGAGTTGCCGATCAAGGGGCGCTGCTTCACCTGGAGTAATATGCAAACGGATCCGTTGCTAGAACAACTTGACTGGCATTTTACTTCTGTAAATTGGGCCGCGAAGTATCCTAACACTGTCGTTATGCCCTTGGGTAAACCCACATCCAATCATGTGCCCTGCTATGTTAGCATACAATCCAAAATACCCAAGTCCAAACTCTTTCGCTTTGAAGACTTTTGGATCAAATTGCCAGTTTTTTTTTGATGTTGTCAAACTCTCATGGGGCAAACGTTGCTATGCCCCAAATGCAGCCGCTGTGCTGTGCAAGAAACTCAAAACACTTCGGTACGACCTCAAGCAGTGGAGCAAGCAAAACTCCAGGCTCTCGACACTCATCGACAATTGTAACAAAGCCCTCCTGGAGATTGATGGCCTAGAGGAGAAACGGCGTCTGTCCACTCCTGAGTCCAACTTCAGAGTTATCCTGCGACAGCATCTTCTCCACTTATTGGATTGTAAGAGAGCGTACTGGATGAAACGATGCACAGTCAGAAATTTCAAATTTGGAGATGGTAACACGAAATTCTTTCACAGGGCGGCCACTGAGCGGTACCGTAGAAACTGCATTGCCTCTCTCAAGCTGCCGGATGACTCGGTTATACACGATCATGTTGGCAAAGAGGCTGTGCTTTTCCAGGCGTTCAAGGAACGGCTTGGGTGCTCCCGCCAGACCCACATGAAATTTGACCTGGCTCGGATCATCAAGAAGGTGGAAGGCCTCCATGCTCTATCTGCCCCCTTCACCCATAAGGAGATTGATGAGGTGATCAAAGAGATGCCGGCCGATCGTGCTCCAGGCCCGGACGGTTTCAGTGGTAGTTTCATCAAATCGTGCTGGCACATCATCAAAGGAGATTTCTATCGGCTGTGCTCGGAATTTCATGCAGGTACTCTAGACCTTGAGAGCCTGAATACAGGTTTTATAACTCTCATCCCTAAAATTCAGTCGCCAGAAACTGCTAACGACTATCGACCGATCACCCTGCTGAACTGCTGCCTTAAGATCCTGACCAAGCTCCTTGCTAACCGTCTGCAACGAGTTGTCCTCAAAATTATACATAGAAATCAGTATGGATTTCTAAAAGGACGCTCAATTCAAGATTGCGTTGCGTGGGCGTATGAGTTCATTCATCAGTGTCAAGCCTCTGGGCGTGAGATTGCAATCTTAAAACTGGACTTCGCTAAAGCGTTCGACACGATTGAACATGCTCTGATGATGGAAATTATGAAGCACATGGGTTTTGACGATCGGTGGCTGGGATGGATCAAATGCTTATTCACGACGGCAAAGTCCTCTGTTCTACTCAACGGTACACCGGGCAGACAGTTCTTTTGCTTACGTGGGGTACGCCAAGGAGACCCGCTGTCCCCACTTATCTTTGTGCTTGCTGCGGACCTGCTGCAAGCTGCCATTAACGACTCCTACAGAGCGGGCAATCTCCAGCTGCCAATCCCAACTAGGGATGAGAACTTTCCTGTGATTCAGTACGCCGACGACACAATCCTTGTGTTGCCCGCTGAGGAAAACCAAGCTACAACCATCAAGTCCATCTTGCAGGATTATGCGTCTTCGGTGGGGCTGCACATCAACTTTCAGAAGTCCACTCTCACTACAGTCAACACCTTCGCGGATGCCACCAAGCGTTTAGCGCGGGTCTTTGGCTGCGCCGTTGGTTCCATGCCATTTTCATACCTCGGGTTGCCCATGGGAACGGCCAGGCTGACTGTCGCTGACCTCATGCCGCTGGTGTCGTTGGTTGAGCGCAAACTCTCCACGGCAGCCTCTCTGCTTGACCTTGGCTCGAAGCTCACGCTAGTGAACTCGGTGGTGACCTCCCTGGCAATCTATGCGATGTGCTCCATCAGGATTCCCCCGAAAATACTTGAGCATTTGGATAAACTGAGGCGTTACTGTCTTTGGGCAAAAAACACGGACGATGGTCTGAAATCTGTCTCTTTGGCAGCCTGGGAGTTAGTTTGCAGGCCCAAGAACAAGGGAGGGCTCGGGGTGCTCGACCTGAAAATCCAAAATCAGGGTCTCCTGCTTAAACAGTTGCATAAATTCTATAACCATGCGAACATTCCATGGGTTGATCTTGTGTGGAACACGTACTATGAAGGCATGGTCCTGCATGCTTCTGGATCGTGTGGGTCGTTCTGGTGGAAGAACATCATGAATTTGGCACCAACCTACAGAGCGATCACTTCGGTTGAGGTGGGGGACGGGAGCTCAACTTTGTTCTGGAAAGATGCCTGGCACGGTGACACTCTGGCTGACAGTCACCCTCGCCTGTTCTCCTTCGCCAGACATGAGGATATATCTGTCAAACTGCTCTTGACGTCGCCTACGCTCGGCCAAAATTTCCATCTCCCGCTGTCGATCCAAGCTAGAGAAGAGTTGGGCGATCTTCAAGCTTCCCTGGCCAATATGGAGCTCGTGGAGGTGCATGATGCCTGGAACCCGATTTGGGGATCGGAGGAGTTCGTTACCAGCAAGTTCTATCTTCATTTCTTTCGGGATATGGAAGCGGATGATGCATTCAAATGGACCTGGAAATCAAAATGCACCAACAAATGGAAGGTTTTTGTGTGGCTCCTCCTTGCGGATAGATTGAACACCCGTGGTTTGCTCAAGAGGAAAAAAATGAAGTTGAGAGATGACAACTACGCCTGCCTGCTGTGTGATCGCCCACCTGAAGAAACGGTTGAGCACCTATTCTTCCGCTGCGATTTCAGTAGCACATGCTGGGGGAAGCTGGGGATCACGTGGCCTCTGCATGGCAACCGGGTGCAACTCTTGCATACAGCTAAAAACACGTGGTGCAGGCTGATGTTCATGGAAGTATTCATTATAGCCTCTTGGAGCATTTGGAAGGAACGCAATAACAAACTATTCAGGAACATGGCGCCGACCGTCGAGGGGTGGGCCCAGAGATTCAAAATGGACTTCGGTATGATGAGACAAAGAATCAAACAGGCCCTGGTGCCTTTTGTTGATCAGGTCGTTGACCTGTTCTAGCAGCGTAACCTTGTACCTTTGTAGTATAGGGATATCTTAACCCCTTCTGCCCCCATGTAACTTATACCCCATGTAATCTTGTGTCTTGAATAGTAATACAAAAGTCAGTGGGGGGCTGCCCCCACTGTCCCAAGCTTTCAAAAAAAGAACTATATGATTTTGTAGGGATAAGCTTTCTTTGGCTATGCTATTTTGATAGGACATGATTATTTGTTAGTATGCTTCGAAGTATTATTATTTTTATGTTTTATAAGCTTTTATCTTGAATCATTTGGATCTGAACATTCGTGTCACAATAAAGAAAAATTACATTGAGAATTATGCTAGGTAGCATTCCACATCAAAAATTCTGTTTTTATCATTTACCTACTCGCGGACGAGCAGGAATTAAGCTTGGGGATGCTTGATACGTCTCCAATGTATCTATAATTTTTGATTGTTCCATGCTATTATATTACCTGTTTTGGATATTTATGGGCTTTATTTTACACATTTATATCATTTTTGAGACTAACCTACTAACCGGAGGCCCAACACGTATTGCTATTTTTTTTGCCTAATTCAGTATTTCGAAGAAAAGGAATATCAAACGGAGTCCAAACGGAATGAAACCTTCGGGAGCGTGATTTTTGGAATAACCGTGATCCATAGGACTTGGAGTGCAAGCCAAGAAGCAGCCGAGGCGGCCACGAGGTTGGAGGGCGCGCCCACCCCTACAGGGTGCGCCCCCTATCTCGTGGGCCCCTCGGGCGGCCACCGGCGTACTTCTTCCTCCTATATAAGCCTACATACACCGAAAACATCTAGGGAGCTACCAAAGAAATATTTCCGCCACCGTAACCTTCTGTATCCGCGAGATCCCATCTTGGAGCCGTCGCCGACGTTCTGCCGAAGGGGGAATCCACCACGGAGGGCTTCTACATCAACACCATAGCCCTTCCGATGAGTTGTGAGTAGTTTACTACAGACCTTCGGGTCCATAGTTATTAGCTAGATGGCTTCTTCTCTCTTTTTGGATCTCAATACAATGTTCTCCCCCTCTCTTGTGGAGATCTATTCGATGTAAACTCTTTTTGCGGTGTGTTTGTCGAGATCCGATGAATTGTGGGTTTATGATCAAGTTTATCTATGAGAAATATCTGAATCTTCTCTGAATTCTTTTATGTATGATTGAGTTATCTTTGCAAGTCTCTTCGAATTATCAGTTTCTTTGGCCTACTAGATTGATCTTTCTTGCCATGGGAGAAGTGCTTAGCTTTGGGTTCAATCTTGCGGTGTCCTTACCCAGTGACATAAAGGGTTGCAAGGCATGTATTGTATTGTTGCCATCGAGGATAAAAAGATGGGGTTTATATCATATTGCTTGAGTTTATCCCTCTACATCATGTCATCTTTCTTAATGCGGTACTCTGTTCTTGTGAACTTAATACTCTAGATGCATGCTGGATAGCGGTCGATGTGTGGAGTAATAGTAGTAGATGCAGGTGGGAGTCGGTCTACTTGTCACGGACGTTGTCGTGGAATTACCACGTCAGATGTCCTAGTGAAAGGACTTAGTCATGGAGCCATCGCGATCAGGTTAGCTTAGAGGGGTTAAACCGGACAAAGGACACAGGAAGTTTATACTGGTTTGGCCCCTTGCGGTGAAGGTAAAAGCCTACGATCCAGTTGTGGTGTTCTTGATGTGGTTTCGATTACCAGGGAGCAAATATGCTTTGCCTAGTTCTCGAGTTGTTGTTTCTTGTCCCTGAACCGCCGCCGGGTCATCCCTATATATATATAGGTTGACGCCCGGCCGGTCTACAGAATCCCGAGGCCGGCTCATACAAGTGTCCGGCTCGGTTTATCCTTTTCCTAACTTACAATACAAGTTATAGATCTATGGCGGTTTACTACTATGGGCCCTAATCCGCCATTGGGCTCTGGGTCTCTAAGTCTTCATAGTTAAAACGCCATAGCCTTCATCTTCATGGGCTCTTGTACATGACTCCTTGTGAGTGTAATCCGGCCCCTCCTGGGCGGTTTAACTCAGTAGTCATATCCCCAACATTAGGCCCCAGGTTGATTTGAACTTGTTCATGTCAATCTTCAACTTAGAAAAATTCCGATTTGAACATCTTCATGTTGTTCTTGTAAACCGCCGTGACATCATCTTCTAGGATCACCTTAAACCGCCATGATGTCATCTGCGTAAAAAACTCATAAAGATTTCTTTTTTATTAACTGATCTCTGAAAATCGAGGCGACA
Organism: Triticum dicoccoides; assembly: GCF_002162155.2. Taxonomy (NCBI): domain Eukaryota; kingdom Viridiplantae; phylum Streptophyta; class Magnoliopsida; order Poales; family Poaceae; genus Triticum; species Triticum dicoccoides. The sequence goes on from NC_041389.1 coordinate 640,609,826, forward strand.
ACTGTGCCCCATTCTCTGTTTCGGGCTCCTCAATTCCCGCGCGTGCCTTACTTATCCATTTGCTTATAAATAGGCCCAGGGGTCCTTTCTTTCTTCCCCTTCCGTGCCTCTTCTTCCTCCTCACGACGCTCAAGCTCTGAAGCTCCACCGCCGCCCTCGATCTTCAAGCACTGCATTGACAAGGCCGCTGCATCGACCTGAACGTACCAGAGACCTGCGGCTCTTCTCCGCTATTCCTGTGCATCCGGTAAGCCTCCTTCCTTCAACCCTAGATCTGCCTTAGGATTTCAGTGTTTATCCGTGTTCATCCTTGTTCGTTGCTTCTCCCTTACTGTCTTATTGAATCTAGATGAACTTGTCATCTTCCTTTTGCGGCCGAAGTTTGTAGCTTTAGTTTACCTCGCCATAGTATTTCTTCCTTTCTTGATAGATCCCATCTGGACTTTTGGTGTTCTGCCGTCGCCATTTTAGGGCTCAATTTTTTTTTCTTTACTGAACCGCGGTAGATCTAGAATTATAACACCATCTTGTGGAACCTGTTTCTTCAGCACTTAATAAATTTCGGATCTGCTTCTTCCACTGTAGGAGGTTTAACCTTTAGAAAATGATAATCCGCCAGGTACCATTAGCCCTCACTTAAACCGCCAAATTTACCTAAACATAGTATCCGGTTTAACATGCACATATGCTTTGACTGAATCCCCCGGGTTGACACTGGTTTATGCATATCAATCTTGAAACGTGAACTGGTACTTGAGCTTTCTTTACAGCTTGTCAAAAAAATGGCCAAAAAGTTCTCTTCTTGCAACTGGGTTCCCTCCCGGATCAAAGAAGAGCAGCTTACTGGGTATGTTCTGACTAGTGCTTTAGCCAAGAAAGAGATCATTCATTGGCGAGTCCCTGGTACTGAGAATTCTCCTGAACCTCAAGATGGAGAAGTGGTTGTGTTTATGCAGCATCTGGACCGAGGATTTAGCCCTCCCGGATCAAAGTTTTTCCGGGATGTACTTGCCAGCTTCCAACTCCACCCTCAAGATATTGGACCGAATTTTGTGTCCAATATTTGCAACTTCCAAGTGTTCTATGAAGTTTATTTTCAAAAGGAACTGACTGTTGAACTTTTCAGTGATTTCTTCCAATTGAACCGTCGTACGGAATTTTCTAATGGCCCCAATACTGAACTTTCCGGAGTGTCGATTCAAAAAAAGAAAGAAGTAGATTTTCCTCATGCCAAACATCACAGCCACCCCAAAGATTGGAATCAAACATGGTTCTACTGCCGGAACACCGCTCCTACCGATGAAAATCCTCTGCCGGGTTATCGTGCTTACCGACTCAGCAATGGACATCCACTACCTCAATGGCTTACTGCCAAAGAACGACAAACATACGCACCACAGCTTGCTAAGCTCCGGGCTCTTCTAGCAAACGGTTTAACCGGTATTGATCTTGTCTGTTGCTGGGTTTCATGGGGTATCCTGCCCTTAAGCTGCCGCACCAGATTAATGCATGAATATACCAGGGATGTCAAAGATCCTCAACGGCACACTGAAATACCGATGACTGACGAGGAGGTCACTGAGTCTATCAAAAAGATGCTAGATGAACCGATACTGAGTGCATCAAGACTGGGTTGCGCCCCTTTTATGCCTCCAACAAACCGCTAGCTGTAAGAATTTATCTTTCTGCTTTTTAATCCGTTTCTTATAGGCCAAAGATCCATTCTGGAAGAGGAAGACTCAAGACAAACCGGCAAAACCACAAGACAAACCGGTGAGAGCTCCTCGTGCCAAGAGCAAGGCCACAAAGAAGCCGGCAAAGAAGAAAACCGCCGAGTCCTCTGATCCGCCCGAAGATGTTGATGACTCAGAACCAGAGGTAGAACTTGACTCCCTTGGTTCATTTTTCATGCATCTTATTGACAATGATCATTATCAGGATGATGCGGAAGCCAGCCATGCTGACCATGTAGAGGTAATCTCCCTTTCCTCCGACTCAGATCATGTGCCAATACAAAAACTTCACCGCACATTCCGGAAAGTAAAACACTCACATCCTCTTGCTTATTTGGATCCACACTTTTCTTTGAAGACACAACAACATGAATCTCGCCGCACAACCCGGCACAGTGGCCAGCAAGTCACTTCCTCCGGTTTACCAGACACCCCAATCCGTAAGCGTCGTCCAGAGGTCTCTTGTTCTTCTAATAAATCTTATCCCTTGGTGGTTTACTTCCGATACCCACTTAATCCGTCTGATTCGAATTATCAGGTAACTTCCAATTCATCTTCTGGCGACTCATCGACCACACAAATGCCTCCTCTCAAGACCGTCCCTGGGTGAGTATGATATTTTTAGCTTTGCCTTCTTGCGCCAGTGTACCATATTAACCTCTATTTGCTATTTTGCAGTGCCAAAGCCGACTCAGCAAGAAGGCAAAAACGAATGCTCCCACTGAGGAGTTTGAACCGGAGAGGACCCCAGAAGGTGCTGGTGGAGATGCTGATATTGCTATGGATGATCCTGTACCACAAGGTCAGGACACTTATGTTGATCCGCCAGAAGTTAACCCGGCGAGTCCTCATGTTGATCCGCCAAGCCCGGCTGCCAATCCACCAAGTCCAGCTGCTAAGGATGAAGACAATCCACCAAGCCCAGCCAAGGATACTGATATTCCATCAAGCCCAGCCAAAGGTGGTGACGATGATGTGGTTATTACTGGTACTGGTCATACTACTCCCGGTAACCCAGTTGGCTTATCAAAACATACCACCAAAGAAGAATTCGCTGCCATGGGCAAAGGCAAGTGGAAAACAGATTTGTCCAGCTGTGTTAATCTCAATGCTCAGGAACTTCACTCTGGATTTATGAACCGCTTGTACACAAGCCATGACTATGAGGCCGGTTTAGTCAATTTGATGAAGGAGCGCTATGAGGTAACTTATATAAATCTTTCTTTGTGCTTTATGTCAATCCCATTGTAGCCCCCAAGGGTCGGTTTATCTCTTGAAGATGGACCGGGACTTTGATAATTAAAAACTGTAACTGTGTAGCCCCCAAGGGACGGTTTATCCCTTGAAGATAGACCGGGTCTTTCTGTTGAAAAGTTTATCCTTGTTGAATTCCATCACATCCAGTTGATCTGATCAATTAGGCATTAGGCCCCAAGTGCCAAGATTAATACTTGTATTGAGCCTTGGGACTTGTAAATGTTAATTAAGAAGCAATCCGCATTAGCCCCCAAGTTCCAAGTGTATAACTTGTTTTGTGCTTGGGACTTTTGAGAAGATGTTAACAACTTATCATCTGTCTGTTGCAAGCTGATTTGAACAATAAGGATTCCCAAATTGCCGATCTTCAAGAAAATATCAAGTCCCAGCAAGCAGAAACCTCCAAGGCCAAGGATGAACTGAAAGGCGCTTTGACAGCCATGGAGCAATTAAAAGATGGCTTCAAGAACGAGCGTGCCAACTAGGAAACTGAAAAAGCTGCTTTGTTGAAGCGGGCTGAAGATGCCAAAGTAGCTCTTAAACCGGTGGCGGAAGAGCTAACTGGGCTAAAACATCAAGTCAATGCTATGACTTCTGCAATATTTGGTAAGTACTCTTTGTAAGAACCTGTCTTAAACATCTTTGAAATTGCCGGTTTAACCGTAAATTCTTAAACCGTTGCATGTAGTCGTGTTGCTCATCTAGGCTCGGATATGCGGATGAAATTGAAAGCAACATATATGTTGATAGAACAACTGTACATCGGTGCTCAACGAGTCATATGTGCGGCCTCATACAATAAACCGGCACCCACCTTGATCGAGGATACATTGGCCAAATTATCTATGACCCCTGCCCAGATAGAAGAGTTAAAGCAATCCGCTGCAAGGGCTGGCGCTTTAACAACACTGACTCGGGCCAAAGCTTGGATTGCGGATCTTGATCCGGTAGATATCGCAAAGGGCTATCCTGGCCAACAAGAAGATGGGTCAGAATTTGATAATGAAGCCCTCAAAGCCCTGACAAAGAAGATGCACCCGCTGGCAAGCCAATTGGCTGAAGAGGTTGACTTGTCTGTTCATCGGTCCAGCTATGATGCAGACAACAAACGGGTTGATGCCATTGTTAAAGAAGTGTAGAATCTTATCCCGCCAATCCGTAAGCACACCTATGCCCCTGATGTTGAACCATCCAATCTTATAAGTGAAGAAGCTGTCTTCCAAGCTTTAACCTGGATTGATTGGGCCACCATTGACTTCCAGCCACTGGGTGGGGAGGAGGAGGTTGAACCGACGCAAGAGGATCCATCAACTTCACGTCAACCTAGTGACGAGTCTTAATCCGGCAACCGGTTTGATTTCCACAGACTGCGCTCTATGCAACAAACAATCATTATTTTGGGCTTGTAATAGGCTAGTTAAAATACTTTGATCTACTGCCATCGTGCACTGGTACATGACGCTGTTTGATCCGCCATGATTATTGCTATGCTTGCTTATATATACCTTGATCATTTTCATGCAATCCTTGTGTCTGCAAAAGAGTTGTCCTGTGACATTAAATCATATTGTTGGCTTACCAACTTGATTGTAGTAAGGGTAAGAACCCAAATCTTGAGTGTTGATAACTCCCACCATGCAGTGCTGGTGTATAATAAGTCATACCAGGTTGTGATGAACACCGGATGATCATCCTGGCGACATGTAGTCAAAGCCAGACCGGGTTAAGAAACACTGGTTTAATAATGAGTGTGGTCTAACAATTTGTAGCTGAAAGCCAAGACGGCTTAACAAACACCGGGTTACTATGATGAATGATAGCCATGCCGGGTCAATAGACGCCGGTTCAACATAAAATTTTATCAAAAGAAAAACTCTTTGACAAAGGCAAATAAAAACCGTGTAGTCGAGGCTTTTCAAGGGCTGCCAGGCCCAAATTTAAGGCTTTTCATGGGCTGCCAGGCCGCTGAGTTAAACCATTTTGCAAAGCCTTTCAATATGGGTCTCCAACTAGCCAATCGTCATTTTAACTTTGACAAGTTTAGGGTCTGTATAAGATTGACTTGTCAAACGTTGGATCATGCCAGGATTACCTGGATAGGAGTGGCTTACTTGATAAAGGCAGGTTAACCCGGGGTTTTAGGTGAATACACCAGGCTTCCAAGCCGTGCTTGATAGCATATTACAAGGGTCCTTTCAAACTCTTTGTTGCTTTGCACAAAGATCCCCCAAGTAACTTTGTGAGCTGTGCTCAATGGGTGCCTGTGTTTGAGTGGTGCATAGCAACCAGACTCTCTTTGGCCCCTTGGGTGTGAAGCTCCCAAGATGTATTGTGGTGTGATAGCCAGTTTAACAGGCAGAACTCCGCTTTGTCAGCTGAAGCCCCCATGTAATCAAAAGATATTGGAAAAAACGGCAGAGGCCCTGCTTATGGCAAGGATGCCGATTTATTATATTGATCATAATATATACATTGTCAAAATATGTACATAAGAGGAGCCTATGGCTCAGGTGTAGTAAGGCCGAAGGAGATCTATATTCCACGGCCGCCGGGTCTCCTCCTCAGATTTGCGTGAGTCTGCGTGCTCTCGAACATCAATGAGGTAGTATGATCCGTTGTGCAGATTCTTGCTGACCACAAAGGGTCCTTCCCAAGGTGGGGATAACTTGTGCATATCGGTCTGATCCTGGATGAGCCGAAGCACCAAGTCGCCTTCTTGAAAGGTTCTTGTCTTGACCCGACGGCTGTGATTACGCCACAGGTCTTGCTGATAAACCGCCGAACGAGCCAAAGCCATGTCCCGTTTTTCATCTAACAGCTCCAGTGCTTCCTGACGTGCTTGCTCATTGTCCGCTTCAACATAATTGGCAACCCGGGGCGAGTCATGACAAATATCACTTGGGAGTACCGCCTCTGCCCCGTAAACCATGAAGAAAGGTGTATAACCCGTTGATCGATTGGGGGTGGTGGTTATGCTCCATAACACAGAAGGTAATTCTTCCACCCAACAACCCGGCGTCCTTTTCAAAGGAACCATTAGCCGGGGCTTGATACCCTTTAAGATTTCCTGATTTGCTCTCTCAGCTTGTTCGTTAGATTGGGGGTGTGCCACTGATGACACATCAAGCCGGATATGCTCTCTTTGACAGAAATCCTCCATCTCACCTTTGGAGAGGTTCGTGCCATTATATGTGGTGATGCTGTGTGGAAAGCCGAAGCGGAAGATCACCTTCTTGATGAATTGAACCGCCGTGGCTGCGTCACACTTTCTTACGGGCTCCGCTTCAACCCATTTAGTAAATTTGTCAACCGCCACCAACAGGTGGGTCTTCTTATCTTTGGATCGCTTAAAAGGTCCCACCATATCAAGCCCCCAAGTAGCAAATGGCCAAGTGATTGGAATCATCCGTAGCTCTTGAGCCGGCACATGAGCTCAGCGTGAAAACTTCTGACAAGCGTCACACCACTTTACCAGGTCCTCAACATCAGCATGAGCCGTCAACCAGTAGAAACCATGACGAAAAGCTTTAGCAATCAAGGATTTTGAACCGGCGTGGTGACCGCAATGTCCTTCATGGATTTCACGCAAAATCTCTTGGCCCTCTTCAGGAAAAACACAGCACTGGAACATGCCTGAGACACTGCAGTGATGTAACTCGCCATTGTGAATAACCATATACTTTGATCACCGGACTATCTGTCTGGCCAGAACTTCATCTTCTGGTAACTCGCCCCGGTTCATATACGCCAAATATGGAACCGTCCAATCCGGAATTACATGTAAAGCGGCCACCACTGTGCCTCCGGGTCAGGAATGGCTAAATCCTCCTCTGTAGGCAACTTAACAGACGGGTTATGCAGGATATCCAAAAAGGTATTGGGTGGTACCGGTTTACGTTGAGACCCCAGCCGGCTTAAAGCATCTGCCACTTCATTTTTGCGTCGGTCAATGTGCTCAACCTGATAACCCTTGAAGTGACCAGCCACAATATCCACCTCTCATCGGTAAGCCGCCATGAGTGGATCCTTAGAATCCCAAGTGCCAGAAACTTGCCGAGCCACCAGATCAGAGTCTCCAAATCATTGTACCCGGCTTAAGTTCATTTCTTTAGCCACACGGAGACCATGGAGTAAGGCCTCGTACTCAGCTGCATTGTTAGTACAAGGAAACATTAAGCGGAGAACATAACAAATTTTATCACCTCGAGGGGAAGTAAGGACAACTCTAGCCCCCGAGCCCTCCAATTGCCTGGACCCGTCGAAGTGGATAGTCCAGTATGTGTTATCCGGTTTGTCTTCCGGTGCCTGCAATTCTGTCCAATCATTGATGAAGTCAACAAGTTCTTGAGACTTGATAGCTGTCTGAGGCATATACTTCAACCCGTGCGGTCCCAGCTCAATAGCCCACTTTGCAACCCGACCAATTGCCTCCCTGTTCTGAATTATATCACCCAAAGGAGCAGAACTGACCACTGTGATGGGATGGCCCTGAAAGTATTGCTTAAGCTTCCGACTCGCCATGAAAACCCCATACACCAACTTCTGCCAATGTGGATATCTTTGCTTTGACTCGATGAGCACTTCGCTGATATAGTAAACCGGTCTTTGAACCGAATATTCCTTCCCAGCTTCCTTGTGCTCGACCATAAGAGCCACGCTGACAGCCCGGGCATTAGCAGCCACGTACAATAACAACGGCTCATGATCAACCGGAGCAGCAAGGACCGGCGGTTCAGCCAACTGCCTCTTCAAGTCCTCAAACGCCGCATCAGCTTCGTCACTCCAGACAAAAGTGTTTGTTTTCTTCAACATCTGATATAGAGGGATCGCCTTCTCTCCCAAGCGGCTGATAAACCGGCTCAGGGCTGCAATTCGACCCGCCAGACGCTGAACATCATTGATACACGCCGGTTTATCCAGAGATGTAATCGCCTTGATCTTTTCTGGATTAGCCTCAATGCCCCTGTTAGACACCAGGAAACCTAAAAGCTTGCCTGCCGGAACACCAAAGACACACTTGTCTGGATTGAGCATCATCTTATAAACCTGAAGATTGTCAAAGGTCTCCTTGAGGTCATCTATCAGTGTCTCCTTCTTCCTGGATTTCACCACAATGTTGTCCACATAAGCATGAACATTGCGCCCAATTTGAGTATGAAGACAATTCTGTACACATTGCTGATAAGTTGCTCGGGCACTCTTGATCCCAAAGGGCATAGACACATAGTAGAAGGCTCCAAAGGGAGTGATGAAGGCTGTCTTCTCCTGGTCCTTAATTGCCATTTTGATCTGATGATAACCAAAATAAGCATCCAAGAAACTCAAACGCTCACAACCCGCCGTAGCATCAATAATCTGATCAATACGCGGGGGAGCAAAAGGATCTGCCGGACAAGCTTTGTTCAAGTCTGTGTAATCCACACACATGCGCCAAGTGCCATTCTTCTTAAGCACTAGCACCGGATTGGCCAACCACTCCGGATGAAAAACTTCGACGATAAACCCAGCAGCCAACAGCCGGGCTACCTGTTCTCCAATGGCCTTGCGTCTTTCTTCGTTGAAGCGGCGAAGAAATTGCTTGACCGGTTTAAACTTGGGATCAATATTGAGAGTGTGCTCAGCGAGTTCCCTCGACACACCTGGCATGTCAGAAGGCTTCCATGCAAAGATGTCCCGGTTCTCACGGATGAACTCGATGAGCGTGCTTTCCTATTTCGGATCCAGATTAGTGCTGATACTAAACTGTTTGGATGAATTGCCAGGAACAAAATCAACAAGTTTAGTCTCATTAGCCGGTTTGAACTTCAGGGTCGGGTCATGCTCAGTGGTGGGCTTCTTCAGAGGGGTCATATCTACCGGATCAACATTGTCCTTGTAGAACTTCTACTCTTCTGTTGCACAAACCGACTCAGCATAGGCCGCATCACCCTCTTCACAGTCCAAAGAGATCTTACGACTCCCGTGTACCGTGATGGTCCCCTTATGACCGGGCATTTTGAGCTGTAAATAAATATAACAGGGCCTTGCCATGAATTTTGCGTAAGCCGGCCGTCCAAACAGGGCGTGATATGGGCTCTGTATTTTCACCACTTCAAAGGTCAAAGTTTCTGACCTGGAATCATGTTCATCACCAAACACAACCTCCAAAGCTATCTTGCCAACCGGATATGCCAATTTACCTGGTACTACACCATGAAAAACAGTGTTCGACAGTTTAAGATTCTTATCCGTCAATCCCATGCGACGAAAGGTTTCATAATACAAGATGTTGATGCTGCTCCCTCCATCCATGAGCACCTTGGTGAATTTATAACCTCCCACCTGAGGTGCCACCACTAAAGCCAGATGACCCGGATTATCAACCCGGGGCGGATGATCCTCTCTGCTCCACACAATGGGCTACTCAGACCAACGCAAGTAACGAGGTACTGCCGGTTCAACATCATTAACTGCCCTCTTGTGAAGCTTCTAATCATGCTTACACAAGCTAGTGGTGAAAACATGATACTGTCCGCCATTCAACTGCTTTGGGTGACTCTGAAAACCTGATTGCTGTTGATTCCCCTGATTGTTCTGTTGGTTGTGACCACCTTGGTTGTTCTGGTTGCCCTGATTATTCTGAAATCCAGAGTTTGATCCGCTGCTGCTGTAACCCGGCCTGTGAAATCCCGAACCAGAACCGCCAGACGAACCCTGATCATACCGGAAAAGATCAAAATTTTTGAACTCCTTCATAATGAAGCAATCCTTCCAGAGGTGCGTTGCTGGAACCTCCTTCGTCCCGTGCTTTGGGCAGGGCTGGTTTAACAGGCGCTCCAGATTCATGCCTCCACCGCGCTGGGGCGGTTTACCCTTACGGCGCTGCGCATTGCCCTGCACATTGGTGTTAGCCACAAAATCCAAATTATCCGCTTTACACTTACCATTGTTCCCGTGGTTCGTCTGGCTATGCTGTCCTTTTGTACCGGCATTCTTCTTTCCCTTCTCCGGTTTCTCTTCGTCAGAATCGGGATCTTTGGTATTATCATAATTAGCATATTTAACCAGAGCTGCCATGAGTGTTCCCATGTCATTGAAGTGGCGCTTGAGCCGTCCCAATTTCATCTTCAGCGATTTAAACCGGCAATTCCCCTCCAATGTTACAATTGTCGTATCAGCATTGATGCGGTCCAAAGAATGCAGGACTTCTGAAAGCCGGCGTACCCAATGTGTTGTTAATTCATTCTCTCCTTGAACACAAGCAGCCAGATCCACAATGGACATGGGTTGTTTGAACATATCCTTGAAGTTCGCTATAAACCGGGCCTTCAATTGGTCCCATGAACAGATGGAGTTAGCAGGCAGGCTCTTCAACCAAGTGCGAGCTGTTCCTTCCAACATCATGGTGAAGTATTTTGGACATGCCGCTTCATCCACTTCTAGCATCTCCATGGCCATCTCGTAGCTCTCCACCCATGACTCAGGGGGTAAATCGGCGGTGTAATTAGGCACCTTCCGCGGGCCCTTGAAATCCTTGGGTAACCGTACATTGCGCAGAGCCGGGTGAGACATGGCACTCCCCAGGAGTTGAAAGCAAGCCGGTACCTCGTTCTACCGACGTCGTTGGCTGAACCGGGGCGGGTTGATGATGACCCGCGTACTGTGCTGCTAATGCGGCCTCCCTTCATGCTCTGCCATTATCCACCACGTCCTGAGCATGTGCACCACCACGCGCCGGATTAGGCCCTCGAGGGGCGTCACGGTTCCGCGCACTGCTTGACACAGCTGGCTCATCCATGTGCCTGCCGAAGCTCTTGCTTGGGCGAGGGGTCGAGTGAATCCTGTCTCGACTGTATGAATAAGCCTGCTGCTGCACCATAGTAGTCTGAAGAAGATCCCTGGCCCGCCGCGTCTCCACCGTTGCTGGCGACTCACCCTCCATTGGAGTAGCTGCTAATCAAGATGCTGCAGCAATCATGTTGTCCAAAGGGGTGGAGAAGTGACCCAGCGGGGGTGTTGTGTACTGTGGCGGGTTATCTATTTGTCGAGGTGGGCCCATCACTTGTGGTTGATCCGGCGCCCCGGTCCTTGGCACTACAGCCTGGTTTACCGCTGCCGGGTTGCTGGTTCCTTCTCCCGGCGTACTGAAAAGATTCATCGCATTGTAATCCATCGGCAGGCGAGACTGATGTCTCCTCCTCAATACGTCATTCGAAGCGTTCTGATCCAGCAAGAGCCGATAATTTTCAGCCTGAATCCTTTGTGACTGGGCATCTAAAGCGGCCCATTCCTCAGCCATCCTGGTTTCCTCAGCCGCCAAGTCCTCCTTGGCCTGAGTTATCTGATCCCGCAGCTTTGTGACCTCCGCGTTAGCCGATCTTGAGTCTCTGGGGTAACTACCGTGGTCAACAACGTCGTCCAGGCGTCCAACAAACCGGAAAGAACTTGAGCCGGCCGGCGCGCGGGGCCTCCTGCCCCGGTTGCCGATCCGGAATTCATTGCCGCTGTAGTGGAATTTTGTAATGCTAGCTGTGTACCGGCCATGAAGATTGCGACCCGATTTGGCGGTTCAAAAGAGTCCGGAATACTACTGCCATCGGAATACCCTTCGAACAGGCCATCCTGAACTTGATACAAAGACTCGGTCTCGCCGGTGGATGACTCGCCATCGGAATAAACGACCGTCTCACCCTCGGACACCGGTTCAGATTCAATCCCATGGATACATCCTACAAACGCACGCTTCATGGCGGGCTGAATCCGGGCAGGTCGGTGCAGATGTCCGGCTCATGGCCCGGTCCGCCGATCTTGTCGATGAAGACATGAATTCCTCCGAAGGGGACCCGGTACCCGTACTCGATTGAGCCGGCATCGGGGCCCCAACTTGCGTCGTCGATGTAGAGCTTGCCGCGACGACTCTTAGTCATCCGGCCCACTTGTAGGACCTTGAGAAGAGGTGTCTAGAGGGGGGGTGATTAGACACTAAGTACCAAAGTAGCAGTTTTTAGCCCTTTTAAGTTTAAGTGGAGTTTAGGCACAAGTTTAACATTCACAACACATAGCAAGCAAGCATGCAAAGAGTATATGAGCAGCGGAAAGTAAAGCATGCAAGTTGGAATAATGTAAAGGGAAGGGTTTGGAGGATTCAAACACAATTGGAGACATGGATGTTTTTGGCGTGGTTCCGATAGGTGGTGCTATCGTACATCCACATTGATGGAGACTTCAACCCATGAAGGGTAACGGTTGCGCGAGTCCACGGAGGGCTCCACCCACGAAGGGTCCACGAAGAAGCAACCTTGTCTATCCCACCATGGCCGTCGCCCACGAATGACTTGCCTCACTAGAGGTAGATCTTCACGAAGTAGGCGATCTCCTTGCCCTTACAAACTCCTTGGTTCAACTCCACAATCTTGTCAGAGGCTCCCAAGTGACACCTAGCCAATCTAGGAGACACCACTCTCCAAGAAGTAACAAATGGTGCGTTGATGATGAACTCCTTGCGCTTGTGCTTCAAATGACAGTCTCCCCAACACTCAACTCTCTCTCATAGGATTTGGATCTGGTGGAAAGAGGATTTGAGTGGAAAGCAACTTGGGGAAGGCTAGAGATCAAGATTCATATGGTAGGAATGGAATATCTTGGCCTCAACACATGAGTAGGTAGTTCTCTCTCAGAAATAGGATGCTGGAAGTGTAGGTTCAGTCTGATGGCTCTCTCCACGAATGAAGAGGAGGTGGAGGGGTATATGTAGCCTCCACACAAAATCTAACCGTTACACACAATTTACCAAACTCGGTGGGACCGATTCAATAGACTCGGTCGGACCGATTTAGCAAATTTAGTGACCGTTAGGATTTTCGGTGGGACCGAAATGCAACTCGGTAGGACCGATTCGGTTAGGGTTAGGACATAACGTAATCTCGGTGAGACCGATTACACAAACTCGCTGAGACTGATTTTGGTAACAAGCTAACCATAGAGTTGGTCAGGCAAACTCGGTTGGACCGATTATCAAACTCGGTGGGACCGATTTTGGTAATGAGTCAACCAGAAAGTTTGCATTGTAATCTCGCTAGTACCGATTGCTCAAACTCGGTGAGACCGATTTTGATAATGGACATACACAGAGAGATTACAATCCCATCTCGGTGAGACCGAGATCCCTATCGGTGAGACCGATTTGCTTAGGGTTTGTGGCAGTGGCTAAGACATCAAAACTCGGTGGCGCCAGATAGAAAGAATCAGTGGGGCCGAGTTTGACTTTAGGTTTAGGACATATGTGGATGTGAGAAAGTGGTTGAGGGTTTTGGAGCATATCACTAAGCACTTGAAGCAAGAGGCTCATTAAGCAACACCTCATCCCTCCTTGATAGTATTGGCTTTTCCTATAGACTCAATGTGATCTTGGATCACTAAAATGTAAAATGAAGAGTCTTGAGCTTGAAGCTTGAGCCAATCCTTTGTCCTTTGCATCTTGAAGGAGTTCGCACATCCTTTAGTCCATGCCACTCCAATGTTGAACTTGTCTGAAAAATACTAGATAAAAGTGTTAGTCCAACAAGAGATATGTTGACATTAATTACCAAAACCACCTAGGGAGCACTTGTGCTTTCAATCTCCCCCTTTTTGGTAATTGATGGCAACATACACCAAAGCTTTAGATAAGGATATGAAGAATAGCAAGTAAAGCTTTGGAAAGACATGTAACAAACATAGGCCCCCCCTACATGTATGCAATCATGTGAATATGAAGCATGTGAGAGCATAACCATGATAGAGCAGGCAATGTGTTACATGTATCTTGGCCATATGCATCAGAGCAAAAAGTATTAAAGGAAATACCTTCATGCCCATGAGTCCTTCTTGCAAACAGTATGTACATCAGCAAGAATTCCTCATACACATGATTGTGATGCATATACTTACCTTGTAGTCTTGAGTTGGCTTAGGATGGAATGAACCTGTGTAAACAAGGTTAGATAACATAGATACATCTACTAGCCAAAGCAAACAAAAGACACCACAAGAATACCAAGACTGGGATGACATGTAGAGAGTGAGTACTAAGTACCACATTTGATTAGACATGTCCCCAAGAGTAAAGATATGCAATGAATTTACATGATTTCTTTCCCATAGTTGTCTTGCTCCCCCTGAATCTAGCATGGGATACTGGGAGAAGATAGGGAACAGAAAATCAGAGCTGAAAGATATAAATGAACAGAGCTAATGCAAGCTAATGCAAATAAGCACATATGAACATGTCTTTCCCCTTAAGAAGACATGTGGCATCTCTCCTCTTGAACACCAAGCATCTGGGATCCTTGAGAAATACTTTCTACTAGTATTCTCTCCCCCTGGAGATCTCTCTCTCCCCCTGAAGGATCTCTCTCTCCTTCTCTGATGTGATCTCTCTCTCTAAGTGATAAGCTTTGATGTGATCTCTCTCTCCCCCTCTGACATCAATTTCCAAGAAGGGCTTGATAGAGATGTAATCTCTTTCTCTCCCTCTGGAATTTGACGTGAATGGGTTTGATCCTTGAGGCACAACATAAAGCAATGATAAAAAATGTGATGCTTGTAGAGGACAAGATTCATTGAGTGGAGCTGGATCAGAAGAAACTCAGAATAAGTGGCAAACTGTTTTTCCTGTTGTGAAATCGGTGGCACCAAGTGGTATGCTTTGGTGGTACCGAGAGTTTTCGGTTGGACCGAAAATAACAAATCGGTGTAACCGAGTTCATCGCAGAGAAAACACTTGTCACCTCAGCTCACTAGACTAATAAGATCTCACAAAGATTTGCAAGGAATTTACTAAATGATATGCAATGAATTGGATGCAGAATATGCAGAACAAAAAGAAAGAAATATAGATGAAGTTTTTTTGAAAGGAGAAACAAATATGCATGAGACAAATGCAAAAACACAGAGGAAAACACAAGGGAACTTCATCTAGAAATGGTCGGCGACAAAGTCACCTATGTTAGAGTATATTGACTTAGGAGTCAAGTGAGATCACTTGATCATAGGTCATACTCATCGTTTAAGCTCAAAATGGGGTTGCCATTTTTCGTTTAAGCATCTTGATGTATTCACATCTTGTCGAGTTGCTTTAGCTCATGTCTTGGAGTAAAGCTTCTCTAAGATTGAATAACATACCTTGGTTGGTGGTGTTGTCCATGTAGTTGAACTTGTGTGAGTTGCTCAAGGTTGATGTAGCTTATCAAGAATTTGGAGCACCACTTGGAATTTGAGTCCATCTACCTACATGGGTTAGTTCTTGCAAGGAAGAGCACTTGTGTATCCAAAAATGACAATCATGAAGCTTAACATAGAATTTGTCAAAGGATATGTTTGAATGGTTTCGTGCTTCCTTGTCTTCAACCACCTTTGTATAGAGACTTGGTGATGTAGAGATTGCTCAAGATGTGAGTAGATTACAATCTCATGGAATTTGATTCAACCAAGTACCTACAAGGGTTATATAACATGCAAGATACAAATATAACCAAGACATAAGATTTTCATCATAAGAGAAATATCAAGGATTAGTCATAAGCTCATGTCTTGCATGTATCCAATGGAGTTTCTACTCCAAGTTTGAAGCATCAATGATGTTCAATTCTCCTCTCAACCTACAAAACACTTTCTCATCAAGAGGTTTAGTGAATATATCCGCTAATTGCTTTTTGGTGTGAACATGCTTAAGATCAATGTCACCCTTAGCAACATGATCTCGAATGAAATGATGACGAACTTCAATATGCTTAGTTCGAGAATGTTGCACAGGATTATGACCAATTTTGATAGCACTTTCATTGTCACAAAGACATGGAACATGTTTCACATATATCCCATAATCTTTAAGAGTTTGAGTCATCCAAAGTAATTGAGCACAACATGAACCATCGGCAATGTATTCCGCTTCGGCGGTCGATAAGGATACCGAGTTCTGTTTCTTGGAGGACCAAGACACAAGAGATCTACCAAGAAATTGACAAGTACCCAAAGTGGACTTTCTATCAACCTTGTCTCCGGCATAGTCCGAGTCAGAGTAGCCAACAAGATCAAAAGAGGCCCTCTTAGGATACCAAATGCCAAAATTTGGTGTATGTATTAAGTATCTCACTATCCTTTTCACAGCCTTAAGATGACATTCTTTAGGAGCAGCTTGATATCGTGCACACATGCACACACTTAGCATAATATCGGGACGTGAAGCACATAGATATAACAATGAACCAATCATAGAGCGATAAACCTTTTGATCGACCGGTTCACCATCTTTGGTCAAATCAAGATGTCCACTAGTAGGCATGGGTGTAGACATACCTTTGCATTCTTGCATATTGAACTTCTTGAATAAGTCCTTAAGTGTACTTCGTTTGAGAGACAAAAGTACCTTCCTTAGTTTTCTTGATTTGCAACCCAAGAAAGAATTTGAGTTCACTCATCATTGACATCTCAAACTTCTCCGACATTAGCTTTCCAAACTTCTCACTAAAATGAGGGTTAGTTGATCCAAATATGATATCATCAACATAAATTTGGCACACAAATAGTTCACCATTAACCCTTTTAGTAAAAAGAGTAGAATCAATTTTCCCAATTTCAAAGCCTTTTTCAATAAGGAACTTGGTCAAGCATTTATACCATGCTCTAGGAGCTTGTTTAAGACCATAAAGAGCTTTGTGAAGTTTGTAAACATGATTGGGTTTCTTAGGATTGAAAAAGCCGGGAGGTTGTTTAACATAAACTTCCTCCTCTATTTCACCATTTAGAAAAGCACTTTTAATGTCCATTTGGTACAAGGTGATATCATGGTGATTAGCATAGGCAAGTAAGATGCGAATAGACTCAAGTCTAGCAACGGGAGCATAAGTCTCACCATAGTCCATACCTTCGACTTGTGTGTAGCCTTGGGCGATGAGACGTGCTTTGTTGCGAACTACTTGTCCATCTTCATCTTGCTTGTTGCAAAACACTCATTTGGTACCAATGATGTTGTGGTTGTTGTCGGGCTTCTCAACCAATGTCCAAACTTGGTTAATCTCAAAGTTGTGTAGCTCTTCATGCATAGCATTTATCCAATTCAGATCTTCCAATGCTTCTTCAACCTTCAGGTTCAATGCTAGAGATGAAAGAATAGTTTTCACAAAAGTTAGCTAAACGAGTTTTAGAGCGAGTGATTCTCCCGGTTTGAATATCATTGTAGATTTGTTCGACGAGATGGTCTTTAGCAATTCTTGCTCGAACTCGTGAAAGCTTTTGCTTGGATCTTCGTTGAACATCTTCTTCATCTTGTTCTTCTTCTTGGCCTTCTTCATTGTTGGCATTGTCGTTCTCTTGTCGTGGTGGAGAAGGAGGTTGTTGACGTTCATCTTGATGCACTTCCTCGTTTCCTTCATCTTGGTGTGTCCCACTCATGGATGCTTCCGTATCAACTCTTGGTTCACCTTGTCGTGAAGTAGAAGCTTCCACTTGGACAGACAAGGTACTCTCCTTCACCTCCGTTGGACGGACCTTGCCAATAGACAAGTCTTGGATTGCTTCTGAAGGATCTTTGTCTCCTACATCAATTGGCAATTGCTCTACTTGCGAGCCGTTAGATTCATCAAACTTCACATCTACCATCTCTTCAACCTTTCGGGTGAAATTGTTGTAGACACGGTATGTGTGAGAGTTTGAGCCATAACCTAGTAGGAAACCTTCATGAGACTTAGAAGCAAATTTAGAACGACGATGCT
This sequence comes from Triticum dicoccoides, assembly GCF_002162155.2. Taxonomy (NCBI): domain Eukaryota; kingdom Viridiplantae; phylum Streptophyta; class Magnoliopsida; order Poales; family Poaceae; genus Triticum; species Triticum dicoccoides. The sequence continues at coordinate 640,627,545 of NC_041389.1, forward strand.
TATCAAGAATGTAGCACTTTGAGCCGAATACTCAAAAGTATCCAACTTGGGGTTTGTTACCGGTGAGGAGCTCGTATGCCGTCTTGCCGAGTAGCTTGTGAAGATACAAGCAATTTGTTGCATGACAAGCTGTCTCAACCGCTTCTGCCCAAAAGTGCTTCGGTGTCTTGTACTCATCAAGCATCTTTCTCGCCATTTCGATGAGCGTTCGGTTCTTCCTCTCAACAACTCCATTTTGATGAGGTGTGTACGTAGCCGAGAACTCGTGTGAAATCCCTTCTTTGTCAAGAAAGGTGTCCACATTTGCGTTCTTGAACTCCGTTCCGTTGTCGCTACGAACCTTCTTGATCTTCACTTCAAACTGATTTTGGGCCTTCCTAGCGAAGTTCTTGAAGATCTTTTGGACCTACGATTTATCATCGAGAAAGAACACCCACGTAAATCTGGAAAAATCATCAACTATAACTAGACCAAAAGAATTTCTACCGAGACTCTTGTAAGAGTTGGGACCAAAGAGATCCATGTGAAGTAGCTCGAGTGGCCTCTTTGTGGTCATGATGTTCTTCACGGGATGCCTTCCTCCAACCTGTTTACCTGCTTGACAAGCACTGCAAAGTCTATCCTTATCAAATATGACATCGTTGACACCAAGGATATGATTTCCTTTAATAAGCTTGTCAAAGTTTCTCATGCCAACATGACCTAGTCGTCTATGCCATAACCAACCTTTTGAGGATTTAGCAATGAAGCAAGTTTTAGGTTGAGCCTTTTTAGTGAAATCAACAATGCAAAGATCACCTCTACGTATGCCGATAAAGACCATTTTATGATTGTCTCGACGAAACACTTGGCAATCAATTTCAGTAAATAAGACATTGAAACCAAAGTCAGCAAGTCTAGATACTGAAAGTAAGTTGTATCCAAGAGATTCAACGAGCATGACATTAACACGGGCAAGAGCCATCCGTGCACCCTCTACGCACGCCAACCTCTTCAAAGCATCGATATGCGACACAGCGCCAAGGAATTGTTGCACTAAACCAAAATAACTGTCCGACCTTGGTCCCTTCAGCCAAAGATAATCCATGATCGACCTCATAGCAAGCCCGAACAACCTATGGAGCTCGGCCCATGCGACCATTCTCTCATTCAACGGCAGCGGACACATCGGGGCACTGAACTGCGACCAGAACAACCTTTCTGCTTCATGGTCTTTCCGATCTTTGTAAAACTCAGTCGCATCAGCAGCACTCTTTGCCAGGTCCGCATACGCGTCTGTAGCACTCCACAACGGATCCAGAGGGGCATACTTTGGATCTTCAAACTTCATCCGCAACAAATAGGGCCTCCCAGCCGTGATATCTCCGGCTTCACGAAGCTCCTCCCTTATCCCTCTCATTTCAGAGCGGGTTTCCTTGGCTGCCTCCAGGGCCTTCTTCAGGTCAGCCGCTTTCGCTTGGCTTTCCTTTTCAATGAGCTCATAGCGGTCGGCAGCATCTTTTAGCTCAATTAGCCATCTTGGCAATCTTATCTTTGCTTTGGCGATGAGCAGCCTGTTTAGCTTTTAACTCCTTGGCCGCCTTTAGGGCAGCCACAACACTTCTCCTGGCTTGCTCCTTGGCTCGGGCAAGCTCCGCCCGAAGGGTCTCCACGACAACAGCTCCATCTGCAGTCACAACATATTATAGATACTAGCATCATGCTCCTCTTAATATTTGCTGACAAGATGAATATACATACCTTTGGCCTCGTCAAGCCGCTTGTTCACAAGCGTGATGTTGGCATCTGCCATGTCAAGCTGTCGCTTCAGTTTGGCAAAATCAGCAGTCCGGTCAGCCGCCGGACCCTCAGCCGCCTGCACATAAAAGTAGTGCGGTCATTACCTGGGATTATGATCCTCTGTTTGCCACCTCTGGATGACAACCAGAGTCGCAGGGGCTACTACCTATACATAGCACACCTAGCGTGTGCGGTACCGTCCAAAATACACATATATTACTTGGCGTACCTCAAAGCCTCTCAACAAGCTAGTAAAAGCTTCATTCAACCCGCTTTTGGCGGACAAAATCCTCTGAACTACCGTACCCATTAGGGTACGATGCGCCTCTGAGATAGCCGCTTGCTCCAAAAGACCCATCAGTGTATCCGGCTGTGCAATGGACGGCCCCAGACTCTTTCTGTTGTTCCCTTTGGGAGCCGAATACTCCAGACTTCGGGCGGCCGAAGAGTTAACTTCTGGCCTTGGCGGATCAGGAGAAATCCTCGATGACGACACCTCAGGGTCGTCCGCCCCATGAGGCGGGTTGGCAGGAGGAGGCGTTTCGCTCTCCATCATCTCCGGAAGAAGATCTCCCGAAGACGAACTCTGTTGAGAAGGGCTATGATCCGGACTGCAAGATAAGTCTCGGTTATTTTTCTTAGAGATAAAGCAAGATATATTTATCGAAGTACTTTTCATTCACTTACAGCTTGGTGGAGGGCTGGCCCGTTTGCGGGTGCTGTGAAGTGAGGAAGCCCTTTGGGGCAGGGCTCCCTGGCGAGGGTTTCTTCCCTTGTTTGGACACCTCCGCTTCCAAGTCTTCGGAGGCGGCCCGTTACTTCTCGCGGGGGGAGGGAACTTTAGATTCACCTCTCCTATTATCCTCCTTCATGGAGACATTAATTCCCCCGGTTTGGATGTATAAAGTGTGAAGCCCGCTCTCAGCTTCTCTATGCGTCCCTCCATCTTCTCCTGATGGCACTTGATAAGGTGCACGCTCGAGCATCCTGGTTAGCACGGGATCCGGCGAGCCTTCGGGAAGAGGGGCCGGACACCTGATCCTCTTCGCCTTTCTTAGCCAAGCCTGGCCGCGGATAGTTCTCAGAATAATGTTATGATAAACATGAACAGCGTGTTCGGTTGCAGAGTTACTTACTTGGGTATCAGGACGATTGTAGTTCAAACCCGCATCCTCGGTGGTCTTCGGACACTTTATTCGTGATTCGAAGAATAACCGATACATCCCTTCGAGCGTCATGCCGAAGAAGTGCTGAATAGTTCGCGGTCCTTCTGGGTTGAACTCCCATATCCGGAGAGGTCAACCTTTGCACGGCAGGACCCGATGAACTAGCATTACTTGAATTATTTTGATGAGGCTGACATCCATCTCAAGAAGATCCCGAATACGGCTCTGCAATGTCGGTACGTCATTACCAGGCCCACAGTCCAGTCCCTTGTTGACCCATGACGCCAGTTGAGGCGGAGGGCCCGAGCGAGAGGTAGGGGCGGCCGCCCACTTTGTGCATCAAGGAGCGGTGATAGAACCACTCACGTTGCCATAAATCGGACACCTGCGGGAAGGAACCCTTTGGCCATAGGGCGTCGGCGCCCTTGCTTATTATAGCGCCTCCGCACTCCGCGTGACGCCCATCGATCATCTTCGGCGTCACATTGAAGGTCTTAAGCCAAAAACCAAAGTGTGGGGTAATGCGGAGGAAGGCTTCATACACGACGATAAACGACGAGATGTGAAGAATGGAGTCTGGAGCTAGATCATGAAAGTCTAGCCCGTAATAGAACATGAGCCCTCTAACAAAGGGATCAAGACTAAAACCTAGCCCTTGGAGCAAGTGGGAAACAAATACGACACTCTCGTTGGGATTGGGAGCGGGAATGACCTGCCCTTGAGCAGGCAGCCTATGCAGGATGTCGGCGGTCAGATACCTGGCCCCCCTAAGCTTCTTGATGTCCTCCTCTATGATAGAGGAGGCTATCCACCGGCCTTGAAGGTTGGATCCGGACATGATTAAAGGTCTGAAGTGCCTAAACTTGAGCCTCGGGTGTTAGAACTCGAGGTGGGGGAAGAGGAAGGATCGAGCGTGGGAAGATAAGGACAGGCCTTGATCCCTTTATAAAGGTGGTGAATATCAAGCATCCCCCTCGTGACCGTTTGGAACTCATCTAAGATTGAGGTATCATACTAACAGGCGTGGTTGGGTTACCCACACCCGTATTGATGAGAATCACGTAATAAGGGGAACACGATCTCTGCTTCGACAACACGTGCCAATAAAACCGCCTCGCGATACGTGTAGTGGCAGGCTGGGGAAAATGGTTCATAGTAAACCGGGCCGCAGCGTCACGTCACGCCATGAAGAGTTGTCAGTAGATTAGATTTGTGGAATATTATGCTCTCTACGGTGGTAAGTGGAAATTATTTTACAGAGCCGAACACGATCCTCATATTCAAGATCATCCATGAAGTATTCGGAGATGGAACCCGCCTTGCGATGCCGAAGACAATCTGCGTGCCAGACTCATCGTCATTGAAGGCTAGTTCAAGGGCTACTGAGGGAGTCCGGGATTAAGGGGTCCTCGGACAGCCGGACTATATACTTTGGCCGGACTGTTGGACTATGAAGATACAGGATTGAAGACTTCGTCCCGTATCCGTATGGGACTCTCCTTTGCATGGAAGGCAAGCTTGGCAATTCGGATGTATAAATCTCCTTCTCTGTAACCGACTCTGTGTAACCCTAGTCCCCTCCGGTGTCTATATAAACCGGAGGGTTTAGTCCGTAGGACAAGAACAATCATATCATAGGCTAGCTTCTAGGGTTTAGCCTCTATGATCTCGTGGTAGATCAACTCTTGTAATACTCATATCATCAAGATCAATCAAGCAGTAAGTAGAGTATTACCTCCATCGAGAGGGCCCGAACCTGGGTAAACATCGTGTCCCCCGCCTCCTATTACCATTAGCCTTAGACGCACAGTTTGGGACCCCCTAGCTGAGATTCGCCGGTTTTGACACCGACAGTGACAACAACATCGAGTTCAAGAACTACACCTTGGATGAGTTTCTTAGTGATGAGGGGATCAAGCATCAATATTCCGCATCTTACACCCCTCAACAAAATGGAGTAGCGGAGAGGAAGAACCGGACGTTGATGGATGCGGCAAGGACCATGATGGCGGAGTTCAGGTCTCCCTACAACTTTATACCAAAGCCATCAACACTGCTTGTCATGCATCTAATCGACTCTATCTCCACAAGGGCTTGAACAAGACTCCATATGAGATACTTACCGGTAACAAGCCCAACCTCAAGTACTTCTGGGTGTTTGGTTCTAAGTGTTTCATTCTCAAGAAAGGTGTTTGTTTGTCTAAATTTGAGGCTAGAGCTCATGAGGGCATATTTGTTGGTTATGCTACAAACTCTCATGCTTACCGTGTCTTCAACAAATCCACGAGACTCATTGAGGAGACGTGTAACATGGAGTTTAACGAGAATAACGGCTCCCAGGTGGAGCAAAGTGGTACTTGTGATGTAGGTGATGAAATTCCTCCCCAAGCCATAACAAGAATGGGTGTTGGTCATATCCTACCCATTGAGGAACCCCTTGTGGCCGAAGGAGAAGGACAAAGCTCCACTCAAGTGGAGCCATCACCAAACCAAGACCCACACGCTTCCGAAGAACAAAGTGAAGGCCCTCAACCAAGTGAACAAGATCAAGGGCAAGATCAATCTCAAGATGGTGGGGAACCATGAAGTGATGCCCAAGGTCAAGTTCTCCCTCCCGAGCAAGTTCAAGATCAAGAGCAAGCTCAAGATCAAGAACAAGCTCATGACGACGCTCAAGATGATCAAGTTTCCACTCCTCAACTATCTCTTGAGGAGGAATTGGAGCGTCGTGCTGCCAAGATTTCCGCCAAGCTCACTACCAAAGATCATCTTATGAAGAATGTGCTTGGAAGTTTGAGAAAAGGGGTAAGCACTCACAGACAATTAGCAAACTATTGTGAACATCACACGTTTGTTTCTTGTGTTGAACCCCAAAAGGTCTATGAGGTGTCCGAGGATCTGGATTGGCTCAATGCCATGCATGAAGAACTCAACAACTTCGAGCACAACAAGGTGTGGAGATTAGTGCCAAGGCCAACGGGGAACCATAATGTCATCGGAACCAAGTGGATATTTAAGAACAAGCAAGATTCTCATGGAAGTTCGCAACAAGGCTCGTTTGGTAGCATAAGGCTACTCCCAAGTCGAGGGTATCGACTATGATGAAACCTTTGCTCCCGTTGCTCGCCTTGAATCTATTCGTTTGTTGATTTCTTATGCTTCTCATCATAACTTCAAGTTGCAACAAATGGATGTGAAGAGTGCTTTTCTTAATGGTCCTATTAATGAGTTGGTGTATGTGAAACAACCCCCAGGGTTTGAGGATCCCGAGTTCCCCAAACATGTGTACCAACTCAATAAGGCACTCTATGGCCTTAAGCAAGCCCCAAGTGTGTGGTATGAGCACCTTACCGAGTTGTTGCAAGATCGTGGGTTTGAAATTGGGAAAATCGACCCCACTCTTTTTACTAAGAAGGTCAAAGGGGAGTTGTTTGTATGCCAACTATATGTTGATGATATTATCTTTGGTTCCCCTAACAAAGCTTTCAATGAGGAATTTGCCACTCTCATGACCTTGAAGTTTAAGATGTCCATGATGGGAGAGTTGAAGTTCTTTCTCGGGTTCAAAATCAAGCAAAGGAGAGAAGGAACCTTCATCAACCAAGCCAAATACACTCAAGACATGCTCAAGAGATCAAGCTAAGTGATGTCAAGCTGGCCTCCACTCCAATGCCCGTCAAATGCGAACTTGACATAGATCCCAATGGTAAAGTGGTGGATCAAAAGGTATATCGTTCCATGATTGGCTCCTTGCTTTACCTTTGTGCATCTAGACCGGATCATGTTGAATGTGGGAATTTGTGCACGGTTTCAAGCCGCACCTAAGGAAAGCCATTATGTGGTGGTCAAACGAATCTTTCGATATTTGGTGCATACCCCAAACTTTGGCTTATGGTACACAAGAGGAGCCAACTTCAACCTTTTTGGCTATGCAGACTCGGATTGGGCGGGAGACAGAGTGGATAGGTAGTCAACCTTTGGAGGGTGCCAATTTCTTGGTTCCTCTTTGGTGCGTTGGTCTTCTAAGAAGCAAAGTTGCGTGTCTCTCTCGTCCACTGAAGCAGAGTATGTGGCCGTTGGTAGTTGTTGTGCTCAACTTCTATGGATGAGGCAAACTTTAAAGGATTACAGTGTCACTTGTGACGAAGTGCCTCTTTGGTGTGACAAAGAAAGTGCCATCAAGATCTCTCTGAACCCGATGCAACACTTCAAGACGAAGCATATTGAGATTCAGTATCACTTCATCCGGGATCACATTAGGCGAGGGGAGATCCAACTCAAATATGCCAACACTCATGATAACCTTGCAAATACTTTCACGAAGCCCTTGGATGAAGCAAGGTTTTGCGAGTTAAGGCATGAGCTAAATATCATTGATTCGAGCAATGTGGCTTGAACCCATGCACACCTCACCATACTCAGCTTGATATCTTGTTTAGGTGTAGGCATGGACATAGGGGGAGTGTTGTTCTCTCAATGAACTCTCTGCCCATTATGCATAAATAGATCAACTCTTTCACATTAGCCATTCTTGATGGTATTTGTGCTTCAAAGATGAGTTTTGGTCATGGGACCAAGGATAGTTCTTTGTGGTGCCATACCAATTGACTCAAACATAGGTGGCTTCGGCCACCGCCCTCTCCTCTAGAGAGGTTTTGGTTCGTGTTTGCTCCTCGTTGTCTTTTGCCTTCTTGTTGAGCTATATTTTTGTTTGAGTTGCCTCGCGTGTGTGCTCATTTGCGTGTCCGGTCGCTTGAACGTTGCTCTACAAAGGCCGTGTTTCTCTGTTTTGTCAAAACATGCACTTTCTTGGGTTTATGGTACTACCGTGGCAAGCCACGGTACTACCACAGGATATGGGTTGCCCTGTGCGTGCATAGGTGCATCCGCGACACGGTACTACCGCTACCTGCATGACAGTAATTTTGTTACTGCTGCTGGAAGAGCGGTACTACCACCCTGTGTGCGGTACTTCCGCCCGGGCGGTATTACCGCGATGACCTGCGGTACTACCACGCCGTCGCGAGCGGGTGGGGGTCAAGAGCGGGCAGGGGGAGTTCCAACTCCCCCATACCCATTCAACTCTATTTCCCCACTTCGTCTCTCTCTCTCTCTCTCCTGCCCAAGAACAGCACCGGAGGACCTCACCGGATCTTCGTCTCCGGCCGCTCTCCTTGCATTCCGACCAGTGGGATCGATCCCCACCTCGACCTCTTGCCATGGAACAAGGTTTCTTCCCTAGTACTTCTCTCTTTGCCTCATAGTTTTGCTTCTAGGTTTTGGGGAGATGCATGTTGTTCTTGAGATTTTTGGCTAAGTCATTGCAAGAGGAGGTTGCAGGAGAGTGCTAGTGTTGTAGAGATGCTATTTGGTATATTGAACACGATAATTTTGATCAACCGTTGTACCGATCCAAAATTGCGGATGTGCCTAGATCCGTTCTTGCCAGATTTGAATCTGTGCGGTACTATCGCGCCTCCCATGCGGTACTACCGCTATGGTTGGATCCGCCTCGTACGGTACTACCGCTCCTCAGGAGTGGTACTACCGCTCATTGCGCGGAAGTAAAAATTTACTTCCGCTCTAGGCGCGGTACTACCGTGCCATCCCGGTATAGTACTACCGCAGCTAGAGTAGATGTAAACTTTACGTCCGCCTCGTGGTGAGATACTACCGTTGACATCTAAACTACCTTGTTGCGACTACCCAATCTTATTTCTACTTGTTTCATTTGTTTTGACCTTGGTATTTGCATTGATCCTTCTCATTCTTCTTGTGTGTTTTTGTGTTGTGTGTCATAGGTGGTGGATCCAATGTCCGTTGCTTGAATCCAAGCCGCGACACGAGCTCTAAGCGGCTTCACAATGAAGAAGCACCGGAGGGCTCCAATGCCCAACAACGCAATGTCAAGAAGACTGCCAACAGGTACAAGGAGCCAATTCTTGGCATGGATGAGATGCCTCAATCCGAGTTCATCATCCGAAGGAGGATTAATCCTTATGTGAACCCTCGTGAGAATGTCAGAGGGGATGAGTTGTTCTGGACCAAGCAACAGAACCTCATCTACATCGATGTGATCAAGTCCAAGCATAACATCTATGTCCCAATGCAGTGGATTGATATGAATCATCTGAGGAAGGACCGGGCATACTTTGGTGAGGCATTAGACTTGGTGGAGCAGTTTGGCATTGAAGACTTCATCACTTTCCACATGGACTTTGACCCGGAGCTTGTGGCACAGTTCTTTGCTTCCGTCCACTTCCACACAGATGGGGAGCGGACTATGACTTGGATGACCAATGGGAAGAGGATGTCTGCTCCTTGGAAGGAATTCATGGAGATGCTGCATGTTCGTGATGATGGGCTCGATGTGCCCGGTTGTGCCTGCCCTTAGGGCTGCAAATGAGTCGAGTTCGAGCGAGTTGGCCTAGGCTCAGTTCAACTCATACTAAAATTCGAGTGAGCTCAAAATGCGCAAAGCTCATGGTCGAGCTACAGAAAGTGGCTTGTGCTCAACTTGTAATGATCTCGAGTCGATCTCGAGCTAATTTCGAGCTAAATAAGATGATTTTAAAAATCATTTCAAGGCAAAATTTAAAGCAAGATATGCTACAACAGAACAGAAAAATCACTATAAATTTGACTTATTCTTTCTCAAGTGAAAACCAGTATCTAAAAACAAGAGATCATGGATAGAAGGCGACGAAGGTGCGCCATCTCTTAAATTTTGACCAATAAAAAGATATTGAACACATGGTTGGCCACGTGATGAGAATAAATTTTCTCCGTACTTAATTTCCATGTTTGCTACTCCCTTTGTCCCATAATATAAGAAGTTTTTGCAAGCTATAACAACTTGCAAACACATCTTATATTGTGGGACGGAGGGAGTAGTAGGTAAAGTGAAGAAAAAACATCATACATAACATATATGGAAATGAATGATCCTAATTCTTTGCAATATATATGAAGGTTATTTATTATACTTATATGATATCGAGCTATCGAGCTAAAATCGAGCGAGCCAATGCTGGCTCAAGATCGGCTTGCTTCTCGATCGAGCTACATAAAGTGTTCATACTCAGCTCATTTCTTTTCGAGTCTATCTCGAGTCGAGCTAAAATACAAGTCAATCTCGAGCGGCTCACAAGCCTCGAGCTTTTCTTGCAGCCCTACCTGCCCTTACGGTAATCCGAGTCCGCCAACAAGAACAAGATTCAACCGTTCCATGTGGAGAAGAATTTACCCAATGGCACGCAGTCTTGGGTGCTCAACCATTTCCTCGATGTCATGCATCGGATCTTCCGGAACACTCTCTTCCCGCGCATTGGTGACAAGGATAAGGTGCATGCTTATCTAGTGGATATGATGCTTCTTTGTGAGGAGGCGTGTCATCAAGTTACCCAACCCCTGGACATCTCTCATATCATGTGGGTTGAGCTCCGGTTTGCGGTCTACAATCGCAAAGTTCCCATCTATGGTCCATACCCACACCTCCTGATCTCGAAGACTTGGGAGAAGATGTTTCTGGAGGAAGACTTTTCTGCTCCAAACTAGGTTCGCCACGAGCCTATCAAGCTGCATCAGAAGAACAAGTGGGCAAATACCACTACCAGGGCTGAAGTTGAGGCTGCTAGGATGAATGTTGACGAGGACGAGGACGAGGTTGAGGACGAGGAGGCTGAGGATAGTTCTGTTAGGTATGCTCCTCCATCTACCGAGCCCTCTTGGGCTAAGAAGCTGAAGGCAAAGATGAAGACCCTATTATGCATATAGGCCAAGGGGTAGTATAGGACCCATGTTGCTTCCAAGAAGAGTCGCCAGCGCGACAAGAGGATCTTGAGGACATTCGGTGAGATTGTGGAGAGCAGGTCAAAGAAGAACATCACTCCTGAGGCTGACTGGATGACCAAGAAGGGCTATCAGTGGACCGAGTCAAAGGAGGAGTCCACTCCCGCTGCCGAGACCGATGAGGAGCGTGTTGGGTGATCTCTGCAGAGGATGCTACCACCTGTGTCGTTGGTGTCCTGTCTGCCTTTTTGGTGTCTCGATGCCAAAGGGGGAGAGAGTGTAGGATTTGCTTTTGTGTCTGTTTGTTTTCGTTTGGTTGGTCCCTCGTTTGTGTTGCTTTGGTTTGTTGGTTTTCACTTGTGTCCGTGAGTCCCGGAGACTATCATATGGTGTAAGACATATGCACTCAAGCTTATCTTATTGTCTATTATGCTTAGTAGTTCGTGAGCCTATGCTATCTTGTGCCCTTTACTTTATGCTCATATTCATTGCCTTGCCTCCATGCTTAGTGCCATTTATATTGTTGCAAGGAATGGCTTATCTATAAAATATAGGGGGAGTGTTGATCCAAGTATGTGTGTCGTGCAGTCCAAAGCGTTTATATAGAGTGCACACATCTAGGGGGAGCCTGTCTATATTTTGTAGATGTTGGGTTTGCTTATGTTCATTTTTGTACTCTTATGTGCAAATCCCGTATTATCACCAATCTACCAAAAAGGGGGAGATTGTAAGGGCATATTTCACCCTATGTGGTTTTGGTGATTGATGACAATGCATTTGCGGACTAATCATGTGCACTGAGCATTTCAGATATCTCAGGTCTAGGCACAAGACGATTCATTGCCCCTCGAAGCCTAGTGAAGACAGTGTTTCTCTATGTTTCTTTTCGGTGGATTTGAGTCATAGGAAAGCTGTACTATTAAGAGGGGGTCCGCTTCGAAAAGGTTAGGGTGGAATCAACACGTACACGTGTGTCCCTGAAAGTGCGTTATATCGACTAGAGGGGGGTCAATAGGCGATTTTTACAAATTCATCGCTGAGGAATTTCTAGGTGAAGAAATTCCTAAGCAACGACACACTAGCAGCGGAATAAGTACTCATGTATAAATAGAACATAACAACATCATAGTCATCATGATGAAATGAAAACAAGCACATTGTACAGATAGCGTGATAACAAGATAAGCAGGCTGAAGACTGAGTGACTGAAGAATTAGGAATGAGGAATTAGAGAAAATCTTCAGTCAAAGTCTTCAAACAATAATGATCAGGTTAATCAAGACATGAATGAGGAAATGCAAGGGTTGAGGAAATAGAACCAGTTGGCTTAGTGAAGATAATGATTTGGTAGACCAGTTCCAACTACTGTGACAGTTGTACGTCTGGTTGGAGTGGCTGAGTATTTAAACTCGAGGACACACTGTCCTCACCGTATTCTCCTTGAGCTAAAGTCACACAGACCTCACCCAACACTCGTGGTAAGTCTTCAGGTGACTTCCAAACCTTCACAGACTTGGTCACTCGGCGATCCACAATTCCTCTTAGATGCTCAGACCATCACGCCTAACCGTCTGGAGGACACACAATCCTCAAAGGTATTAAGCATCGGTTCCACACAGAAACAATCTCTTCAGTGATGCTAAATCACTTTGGGTTTGTAGGTGTTTGGGTTTTGGGTTTTCCTCACTTGATGATTTTTGCTCAAAGTCCTCGGAGGATGGGATGCTCTCAATGACAAGTGTCAGTTTCTCTTGGAGCAACCAACCAGCTAGTGGTTGTAGGGGGCGGCTATTTATAGCCTTGGGAGCAGCCCAACATGATAAGACATAAATGCCCTTCAATGATATGATCGTTAGGTGGGTAGATATTTTTGGACAGCTGGCGCATAGCACAACAACGGTCGGAAATATGAGGTTCAAATTCCTTAGGGCTATCATGTTCCTCACTGTGTAGGCAATCCGCACTTGCAAATTCCTAACTCCTCAGTCAGAACAAATTCCTTAGAGACCAAAAGATCTTCTTCTCTGTCACTGAAGAAATTGACTGAACTGATATGATATTTCCAGTAGCTTCACTCAAAAGGATTGGGTAGGTGTAGGATTTTGAGATGAGCATCACTTGGAAAGCAGTTTCCTTAATATTACCTCGTCCCCCTTTAACAATATGGTGTTTCCTATGACTCAAGAAAGAGAAAATGAAACTAGGAAAACACAAGTCTTCACGCTTCATAATCCTCGCATGAATATCCAAGTCTTCAAGGTCACACCAATTTCTTCACTTTCAAAATCTTCAGGAGAACCAAAGTCTTCAGCTGAAGACATACATTTTTAGGGGTTGGCTTTCATCGTAAATATTAAACTCCTCATCGACTTATAGAGCATGTGTACACTCACAAACATATTAGTCCCGTAACCTATAAGTCTTCAATACACCAAAATCACTAAGGGGCACTAGATGCACTTACAATCTCCCCCTTTTTGGTGATTGATGGCAAATATGTTAAGTTTTAAACGGGGATAAACATATCAATTGAAAGTGCTAAAAATTGAGGAATTTGATTGCAAGATATAGAAGAACTCCCCCTGAGGATGTGCATATGTGAGGAATTTGCTTTTAAAGAGCAATGCACATTGAAGAGTAGAATCATGGAGATCTCCCCCTATATCTTGTAATTCATACACGCATTTAACATATCGAATGCATTTGAAGTGCTTGATGAAATATGGTGACTGATGTAATTCAGCATGTCTGCATTAACATATATGAGGAAATAGCATCCAGAGAAACAGAGCAAAAGTATCATACCACCATAGGACTTAAGTTTACAACTCGATCCAACAAATACTTCAGAAGAGCGAGAGTTGTAACTTAGCAAAAAAATGCCCATATATGGAGCCGCTTGAAGACTAACTCAAATTTCTCCCCCTTTGTCATCAAATGACCAAAAGGGACGAAAAGTGAGGACTAACGCCCCTGAAGAATATCACCATGATGTCGATGGAGGAGCGCGAGTGTTGTTGGGGTCGTCCGTTGTAGTAGGGCCTACTGCAGTGTCGTCCAAATCTTCGGCTTTGTCCGTCTCACGCGATGAAGCACTACAAAAAAATACACTTCCGTGATGATACGTGTTTGTCACAGTAGGTCACGTTTCCTGTCATGCATGTACATCCATGACGATTTTATGGCAGAATCTAGATAGTCATACCTGTGCTGTCGTAGAAGTGTTCCATGACATTACCAAAATTATCATCACAGAAGTGTTCACTTCCATGCGATAAATCGCGCGTCATAGAAGTGCTCTCGTCAAGGGTGACCAACACGTGGCATCCACCATAATGACTCGCCGTTAAGCTATCGGGTCCGGTTTTGGATCCGATAACCCGTTAGCAGCCCTGACCAATGGGGATTTTCTACATGTAAAATCATCATTGGCTGGAGGAAACATGTGTCGGCTCACCATTGGGACAGATGTCATCCACTCATTGGACCGAAGGCGCCTATGATATGTCGACATGTGGCACGGCCCAACAGAGGCCTATTCCTGTGAAAAGGCCGACCGGATTGACTTGGTCAAAAGGTGGCTGACAGGCCCACACAAAGCCTATTAACAGCCTATTCGCATATAGCCCATCTACAGCCCCGCTAAACCAGGGCCCGTTATGACCTATCCAAATTAGGCCCAGTAGCGTCATCTGGGCCGTCCAATATGATTCTAGCCCGTTTTAACTTCCGGCCCATGTATGGCCCATGACGTCTTTCGGCCCATATGAGGCCCTTGGTAACTCTTGGCCCATTAACAGCCCATGGTGAAACTAGCCCGTAATGAACAGTGTATCACTTTATATTCATTGGGCCGTTTCCAGCCCATGTTATCTTTCGGCCTTCTCAGGGCCCATTTTTTCTTGGGCTCATTTCAAGCATTCTGTTACTTACGGCCCGTTACTGTCATTTTCTGCTTGTGGGCCAAATTCAGCCCGTGGTTACAGTCGGCCCGTTTGTGGCCCGTTAATATGTTGGGCCGTTTTCATAGCATCATATAATACGGTCGATTAACGACGAACCGTTATGGTCGGCCCATGAACAGAAGATTCCAACTCTAGCCCATTTACAGCCATAATGCGGTCTGTTATTGGCCCATGTTTGGCCAATCGATCATACGTCCCATATAAGGCCCATTGGTGATACGGCCCGTAGAAGGCCCATTGTGTCTACGGCCCATAGAAGGCCCATTGTTTCTACGGCCCGTAGAAGGCCAATTGTTTCTACGGCCTGTAGAAGGCCCAGTGTCACTACAGTAAATATGTATCCCATGGTTATTGTGGCCTAGTTTTAAAAAATAGGTTATTTCGGCCACTAGCAAACCGCGGAAAAAGAACTGCACTCAGTACAAGCACACAAATAAACAAGACAACAAGGAAATAAATAAGCAAGCAACTTACGCTAGGCTATCACAGCTATTACACATATTACATCCACTGGGCATCAAAGTTCGCCACCAGTGCAGATATATGGAACAAAGCAGCATATCACATACACTGGTTGTCAAAATTGGCGACCAATGCAAATAAATGCCATAGCAAAACAAGTCCTGAACTGAAACCACTTCAGAAGAGCTCAAGAAACAATATCCTGGGTACCCATAATGCTGGTAAGATGCTTAGCAAGCTTATTAACTCTCTCTTGTTTGGCGCTTAAATCCTCCAGCGCTTGTTGTTGCACAAGAAAGTATGCATCTGAATTCTGCAGGGACTTCCTTAGTCCTTCGACTTCTTACTGCAGCACAGCTGACTGATGCCTTTCAGCTTGTAGCTGAGACTGAAGAAGCTGAAGTGATTCAGGCAACGAGTTCGAAGAGCTTATGCCAGCGGTATTGGCCAGTAACTCGAACACTACATCAACGCAGGACTGTGGGGTTTTCTCACTGTCTACAAGATCATTTTTATCACCTTTCTTGGAGACCAACATGGTTGTCTCACTATCTTGAACCTTATCTGCATTACTTTCTCTACCATTGCATAGTGGGGTGCTCTTCTCCAATATTCGGTTCACATACTACAAGAGAAACAAGCAGACACATCATTGGTTTAGCATGTAGTATACGAAACTCATTTTGGTAAACCGGTTCAGTAGTAAGGTGGACAGGATAATAGCATGAAACAAACATATATCTATGTACTATGGTCACTGTATTGTCCATATCATTCTAGTTTATGTTGCCTAATCAAGATAGAGACACAGTTAAACTCATATATTTTTAAGACACAACAGCATAGACAGAATATAAGTGTGAGAAACTACACAACATTGGCAATACTTGCAATGTGCATCACATGAGAACATAACTGTTTATACAACTGAAACTGAAATCAACATAGAGCAAGAAGTTAGAATAGTAATCCAGTCAAAGAAATAGGTTTAAAACATACATGTTGCACCATTGGAGTTTCAATTGGATCCTTCAAAGTCGAAAGTAGTTGGTATGAGTAAATACATTGATGCAACAACAAAGGAGTGTGGACCATAGCTACGGAATCTGACCTGAGAACAGTTGCTCTTCTGCTTTAAACATGGAGTTTGGGTTCGCTGTGGTGGTCTTCGTGCTTTGTGCACTGCAATTGCTTTACAAACTGCTCGCGTGGGGGTACTCTATGGTGGACATGGTGCTTTGTCAACTAGAAGTGGGTTACTATCCACTGGGGTTGCGGTTAGATGGGTTGTAGCTGGTTCTCTGCCCAACAGTGTAAGTGTGCAATCTCGAAGAGTCTCGATTATGTGTGGTGGGGCTAGTTTGTGGGCCAGTACAACCATGGTTCTATCTGCATCAACGGGTAGCACTGTCTTTTGTGAAGAACATGTTTTTGCTCCCTTAGATACTGCCATCACCCCCTCCAATTCAAATGGTTGATAAACAAGAAAAGAAATTGAACATACAGACATTGTATGATAGACGGATGTGGTAATTCACATATATGTTGTCTAACCAAACAGGAGAGCATGACACAATTTCACATATATGATGCCTAACTAAACATGATAGCATGACACAGTTTCAGATATATGATGGATAACTTAATAGGATATAATGGCATAATTCAACATATGATGAGTATCTAAATAGGATGACATGACAAAACTATATGATGTCTTTCTAAAATAGGTTGGGATGAAATAATTCACATACATGTTGTCTAAGTATACAAGATGGCATGCTATAATTGACATAATTGATTCATATACTAAGCAGCTGGCACTAGCACGTATGATCTCTAAACTAAGCAGATGGAATTCAATATTGTGCATATGATGTCTAAACTAACCAATGCAAGACACCATATGCTTGATATGAGAAATATAAACATTGCAACTTAGAGCATACACCTCAGGTGGGATATAGGACAGATCATCTGTCTCTGAATCCTCCTCTGAGGATCTCCGTGTAACCATCAAGATATATGCTTCAACAGGTACCATTGCCTGCTCTGAAGACCTTGTTTTCACTCTAGATTTTTCCATAACCGTCTCAAATGGTTGATACACATGAAGAGTAGTTCAATATACACAGACTGTCGACAAATGGAATATGTAATGAAAAAAAGATGGCATGAGATAATTCACATATATGTTGCCTGGCTACATGGCAGTGCATAATTCATATATATGATAACTGGCTAAAAAACATGGCATTGCATAATTCACATATCTGATATAGAAAGCAAACAGGAGACATTCACACAAAGCATGTCTAATCTAAGCAGATGGCATGGCAATGCAAGACACCATATGCATGATATGAGGAATATAACCCTGCCAAGTTAGAGCATGCACCTCGGGGGGGGGGGGATACGACTGGTCATCTATCTATGAATCCTCCTCTGAGGAGCTATCTGCAACCAACAAAATATCTGCATCGACAGGTAGCACTGACTACTCAGAAGACCTTGTTTTCACTCCAGATTTTCCCATGACCGACTCAAATGGCTGATGCACATGAAGAATACATGAATGTATAAACATTGTTGACAAATGGAATACATTATGAAAAAATATGGCACGATACAGTTCGCATATACGATGACTAGCTAAACAGGATGGCATTGCATGATTCACGTATATGATGCCTGGCTAAAGAAGATGGCATTGCATAATTCCCATATACTCCCTCCATTCCTAAATATTTGTCTTTTTAGATATTTCAAATGGACTACCACATACAGATGTATATAGACATATTTTAGAATGTCGATCCACTCATTTTGCTCCGTATGTAGTCACTTGTTGAAATCTCTAAAAAGACAAATATTTAGGAATGGTGGGAGTATGATATTGAAACCAAACAGGTGGCATTCACATAAAGCAAATCTAAACTAAGCTGATGACATATAAGATGTATAATGTAAGCAATGCGAGGCGCCATATGCATGATATGACGAACATCAGGATGCCAGGTTAGAGCAAACACCTCAGGTGGTAAATAGGAGTGGTCGGCTCCCTCTGAATCGCCATCTGAATAGTTATCTTCCTCTGGAATACAATCTGGAATGGCGGGAGGGGGGCACTTCGCCCACCATGGAGCGGCGTCTGCATGACATTATACTCCCACACAATGGTCTTCTCTTTTTCTCTACATGTTCAGTACGATTGTGTATAATAACTGGCATGCATAATAAAAAAATAGTTAAATTTTGTAAGGCCTAAGGGGTGCATGCAGAAATCAAGACTGATGGTAGCAAATGAGTGGATAGATCCAAAACTAATGATAGCAAGTAGATTATAGCTTCAGTTTAAAAAGATAGACAATGGAACATCTACTGTTTGTTACCCACCCAACATGAACCACATAGAAGACCCCAGATGAACCAGATAGTAGACATATACTATTCGTTGCTGCCTCGATATGAGAGCCATGGGCATTTTAAAACTCAAGTTTGAACAATAAAGTAGCAGGTAATAATAACTGATGTATAACGTAAGCAAACACGACTACGACCTCTCTTACGGAACTGTGTAGTCCTCAGGTTCATCTGCTTAGTTGATGATGGTAATGCAGTTGGCGTGGCTGCCGGCAATGGGGAATATGATATGAGGTGGCGAAAGAAAGTCAACAGGGGGAATCTCTGCTGCAGTAAACGCTTCTGTCGATGGTGCACCTCAGGTGGGGTGGATGACGGCACGGCAGGAGCAGGACATAACACACAGAGTTTTCTTTGATGCCTATCTGAAAATGAAGTAAATCTATAAGGGCTCCTTAGAATTGGAGGATTCTATAAACGCAAGGACAGGAAAAACACATGAGTAGGATAGGAATTCATGTGCAAAACAGAGCATTTGGAAACATAGGATTTCTGTCAACCTGGGTGTTTGGTTCACATGAATTGGAAGAACACAGGAATGGAGTAACATGGTCAAATTAAAGTCAAACCACGTGAAAATGAAAAAAATTAAGAATCTTATAATGGCAGTAATGCAATTAGTTCTGTTCTTCATGCATATTAATTTGAAAAGGACGTCCAAGTGGATATTAAAATTCCTATGTTTTTTCTTTGAAAGAGACAGCAAAGGAAAAAAATCCTCCAGTTTTGCTTTGCTCTACTCCTTCTAACCAAATGCACGAATAGTAGTACCATAGTAGTTCCATAGCAAAGGATCCCTGAGGGATCGACAATAGACTTGTGAACCTCAACATCATTGGGTTAGACGTGGAGGATAGTGATGCTGGTGTGACTGTCAGAGGCGGGGAAGAAGATCTGAGGCCTGTGGAAATGGCGCAGAGGGTACTGCTCTGCTGTGATCGACGGTTCTGTCGTTGGAGCAACTCCGATGAGGTGTACGATGGCGAGGCTGAAGCAGGACAAGACATACAACGGTAATCTGAAGTGGGACTCTAATATCATCTACAATAGATGATGTGAAATACATCACCAAAATGTGCTAGATGTAAAATGCATCAGCCGTGCCACGACCGCTCCGACAGATGCTGTAAGTATTGTTCACTACGAACTTAAATGAAGAAACCGAACTTTACAGTCAAAACTGAATTTTACTGTCTGTTGGGGATATAACTACTGAGTGTAAACCGCCCAGGAGGGGCCGGTTCACCCTCAACTACATTGAAGCCCATGAAGACCTAGAAGATGGCGCTTTACTGATGAAGCTAGAGGCCCAAATCCCAAAGGCGGATTAGGGCCCATAGTGGTAAACCACCATAGTTGTATAACTTGTATTGTAAGTTAGGGAGGTAGAGACCGAGCCGGACACTTGTATGAGTCGGCCTCGAAACTCTGTAAACCGGCCGGGCGTCAACCCATGTATATAAGGGGACGACCCGACGGCGGTTCAGGGACAAGAAACAACAACTCGAAAGCCAGGCATAACGTGTTTGCTCCCTGGTAATCGAAACCCCAATAATCCCATCACAACTAGACTCTAGGCTTTTACCTTCATCGTAAGGGGCCGAACTAGTATAAAACTCCCTTGTCCTTTGTCCGGTTTAACCCCTTTACGCTAACCCATCGTGATGGCTCCACGACTAAGTCCTTTCACAAGGACATCTGACATGATATTTCCACGACAGTTGGCGCCCACCGTGGGGATATCGCACAATGGTTTCGAGTTCTTGAAGGGCAACTTTGAAGGACTCAAAGGGTACGCGGTTGGCCGGATGACCAAGATTCGTCGCGGCAAGCTCTACATCGACGACGCAGGGTGGGGCCCCGAGGCTGGCTCAATTGAGTACGGGTACCGGGTCCCCTTTGGCGGAATTCACGTTTTCATCGACAAGATCGGCGAACCGGGCCCTGAGCCGGACATCTGGACCGACCTTGCCGAGACGGCTCAGCGTGCAAGCCCCGGTCGGATTCAGCCTGCCATGAAGCGTGCGTTCGTAGGATGTGTCCACGGGATCGGATCTGAACCGGTGTCCGAAGGAGAGACAGTCGCTTATTCCGACGGCGAATCATCCACCGGCAAAACCGAGTCCCTGTACCAAGTTCATGACGGTGTGTTCGAAGGGTATTCCGATGGCACCAGTATTCCAAAATTTCTTGAACCGCCAAACCGAGTCGCAATCTTCATGGCCGAAACACAACCAACTTTGCAAAATTATACTTCGGCGGCATCCGGACCAGCAGCTAGGGCAGGAGGCCCCGCGCACCGGCCGACTCAAGTTCTGTCCGGTTTGTTGGACGCCTGGACGACGTTATTGGCCACAATAGTTACACCCGAGACTCAAGATCGGCATAACGCAGAGGTCGCTAAGTTACGGGATCAGATAACTCAGGCCAAAGAGGACTTGGCGGCTGAGGAGACCAGGATGGCTGAGGAACGGGCCGCTTTAGATGCCCAGGTGCAGAGGATACAAGCCGATAATTATCGACTTTTGCTGGATCAAAACGCCTCGAACGAAGTGTTGAGGAGGAGACATCAGTCTCGCCAGCCGGCGGATTATAATGCAATGAACCTCTTTAGTATGCTAGGGGCCGGAACCAGCAACCCGGCAGCAGTAAACCAGACTGTCGTGCCAAGGACCGGAGCACCGGATCAACCTCAGATGATGGGTCCTCCTCGACGAACAGACAACCCTCTGCGGTTTACCACACCCCCGCCGGGTCACTTCTCTACCCCTTTGGATAATATGATAGCAGCAGCATCCCGGCTGGTAGCTATTCCAATGGAGGGTGAATCGCCAGCGGCGGTTGAGACACGGCGGGCCAGGGATCTTCTTCAAACTGCTATGGCGCAGCAGCAGGCTTACTCATAAAGCCATGACAGGATTCACACGACCCCATGTCCGAGCAAAAGCTATAGCAGGCATATAGATGAACCGGAGGTGTCCAGCAGTGCGCGGCGCCGTACTGTCCCTCAAGGACCCAATCCGGCGCGTGGTGAAGTGAACGCTCAGGATTTGGTGGATAATGGCAGAGCATGAAGGGAGTCCGCTTTAGCAGCACAATATGCGGGTCGTTATCAACCCGCCCTGGTTCAGCCAGCAGCGTCAGTAGACCGAGGCACCGGGCTTGCATTCAGTACCTGGGGAGTACCGTGTCTCATTCCGGCTCTCCGTAATGTGTGGCTGCCTAAGAATTTCAAGGGTCCATGTAAGGTGCCTAATTACACCGCCGATCAGCCACCTGAGGCGTGGGTTAAAAGTTATGAGATGGCGACGGAAATGTTGGATGTGGATGAAGCAGCTTGTGCAAAATACTTCACAATGATGTTGGAAGGGACGGCCTATACATGGTTGAAGAACCTGCCAGCTAACTTCATTGAGTCATGGGGCCAATTGAAGGCCCGGTTTATAGCAAATTTCAAGGATACATGCAAACAGTCTATGTCCATTGTGGATCTGGATGCCTGTGTTCAAGGAGAGAACAATTCAACAACTCATTGGGTGCGTCGGGTTTCAGAAGTTTTGCACTCGTCAGACCGGATTAACGCTGGCCAAGCAATCATAACATTGGAGCATAATTGCCAGTTTAAGTCACTGAAGATGAAGCTGGGATGGCTTAAGCGCCACTGCAATGACATGGGAACACTTATGGCAGCCTTGGTTAAGTATGCCGATTCTGATAATACCAAGGATCCCGATTCTGATGAGGAGAAACCGGAGAAGGGAAAGAAGAACGACGGTGCAAAGGGACAGCGGCACAACCGAGGGGGCCATGGGAATAATGGTAAGCGCAAAGTGGATAATTCAGATTTTGTGGCTAATGCTAATGTGCAGCGTCGTAAAGGTAAACCGCCTCAGCGCGGTGGCGGTATGAATGGAACGACTATTAAACCAGCCATGCCCAAAGCATGGGACCAAGGAGGTTCCAGCAACACATCTTTGGAAGGATTGTTTCATCATAAGGAGTTCAAAAACTCTGATCTCTTCCGGTATGATCAGGGCCCGTCGGGCGGTTCAGGTCCAGGCTTTGGTGGTGGCGGTGGTTCAAACTTTGGATTTCAGAATAATCAGGGTAACCAGAACAACCAAGGCGGTAATAACCAACAGAATAATCAGGGGAATCATCAGTAATCAGGTTTTCAAAGTCATCCAAAGCAGTTGAATGGTGGGCAGTATCATGTGTTCACTACTAGTTTGTGCAAGCGCGACCAGAAGCTTCACAAGAGGGCAGTTAATGCTGTTGAACCGGCAATGCCACGTTATTTGCGGTGGTCCGAGCAGCCCATCGTGTGGAGCAGAGAGGATCATCCGCCCCGGGTTGACAATCCGGGTCATCTAGCTTTGGTGGTGGCACCTCAGGTGGGAGGTTATAAATTCACCAAGGTACTGATGGATGGAGGGAGCAGTATCAACATCCTGTATTATGAGACCTTCCGTCGCATGGGGTTGACAGACAAGAATCTTAAACCGTCAAACACTATTTTTCATGGTGTAGTACCCGGTAAATCGGCATATCCTGTTGGCAAGATCACTTTGGAGGTTGTGTTTGGAGATGAGCACGATTCCAGGTCTGAAACATTGAGCTTTGAAGTGGTGAAAATCCAGAGCCCGTATCATGCATTGTTTGGACGACCAGCTTATGCAAAGTTCATGGCAAGGCCTTTTTATATTTATTTGCAGCTCAAGTTGCCGGGTCATAAGGGGACCATCACAGTTCACGGAAGTCGTAAGATCGCTTTGGATTGCGAGGAAGGTGATGCGGCCTATGCTGAGTCGGTTTGTGCTACAGAGGAGTTGAAATTTTATAAGGACAATGTTGATCCGGCAGACATGTCCCCTCTGAAGAAGCCCACCACTGAGCATGACCCAACTCTGAAGTTCAAATCGGTTGATGAGACTAAACTTGTTGACTTTGTTCCTGGCGATTCATCCAAACAGTTTAGCATCAGCACCAATCTGGATCCGAAATAGGAAAGCGCGCTCCTCGAGTTCATCCGTGAGAACCCGGACATTTTTGCATGGAAGCCTTCTGACATGCCAGGTGTACCGAGGGAACTCGCTGAGCACACTCTCAATATTGATCCCAAGTTTAAACCGGTCAAGCAGTTCCTTCGCCGCTTTAATGAGGAAAGACGCAAGGCGATTGGTGAGGAGGTAGCCCAGCTGTTGGCTGCTGGATTTATCATTGAAGTATTTCACCCTGAGTGGTTGGCTAATCCGGTGCAGGTTCTTAAGAAAAACGGCACTTGGCGCATGTTTGTGTACTACATAGATCTGAACAAAGCTTGTACGGCGCATCCTTTTGCTCTCCCGCGTATTGATCAGATCATTGATGCGACGGTGGGTTGTGAGTGTTTGAGTTTCCTGGATGCTTATTCAGGCTATCATCAGATCAAAATGGCAGTTAAGGACCAGGAGAAGACAACCTTCATCACTCCTTTTGGAGCCTTCTGCTATGTTTCTATGCCTTTTGGGCTCAAGAATGCCTAGGCAACTTACCAACGCTGTGTGCAAAATTGTCTTCACACTCAGATTGGGCGCAATGTTCATGCCTATGTGGATGACATTGTAGTAAAATCTAGGAAGAAGGAGACATTGATAGATGATCTCAAGGAAACCTTTGACAATCTTCGGATTTATAAGATGATGCTTAATCCGGACAAGTGTGTTTTTGGTGTTCCGGCAGGCAAGCTTCTGGGTTTTTTGGTGTCCAACAGAGGCATTGAGGCTAATCCGGAGAAGATCAAAGTGATTACATCTTTGGCTAAACCGGCACGCATTAATGATGTTTAGCGTCTGGCAGGTCGAATTGCAGCCCTAAGCCGGTTTATCAGCCGCTTAGGGGAGAAGGCGATCCCTCTATATCAGATGTTGAAGAAAACATACACTTTTGTCTGGAGTAATGCGGCTGATGCGGCATTTGAAGACTTGAAGCGGCAATTGGCTGAACCGCCGGTCCTTGCTGCTCCGGTTGACAAGGAGCCCTTGTTATTGTACGTGGCTGCTAATGCCCGTGCTGTCAGTGTGGCAATTGTGGTTGAGCGCAAGGAGGCTAGAAAGAAATATCCGGTTCAACGACCAGTTTACTATATCAGTGAGGTGCTCATCGAGTCAAAGCAACAATATCCGCATTGGCAGAAGCTGGTATATGGGGTTTTTATGGCGAGTCGGAAGCTCAAGCAATACTTTCAAGGCCATCCCATCACAGTGGTCAGTTCTGCTCCTTTGGGCGATATAATTCAGAACAGGGAGGCAACTCGCCGGGTTGCAAAGTGGGCGATTGAGCTTGGTCCACATGGGTTGAAGTATATGCCTCGAATGGCTATCAAATCTCAGGTGCTTGTTGACTTCATCAATGATTGCACCGAGTTATAGGCACCAGAGGACAAACCGGATAACACATACTGGACTATTCACTTTGATGGATCCAGGCAACTGGAGGGGTCGGGGGCTGGAGTTGTCCTTACTTCCCCTCGAGGTGACAAAATTCGTTATGTTCTCCGCTTAATGTTTCCTTGTACTAACAATGCAGCTGAGTACGAAGCATTACTCCATGGTCTCCGTGTAGCCAAGGAAATGAATTTAAGCCGAGTATGATGCTTTGGAGATTCTGATCTGGTGGCCCAGCAAGTTTCTAGCACTTGGGATTCTAAGGATCCACTCATGGCGACTTACAGACATGAGGTGGATATTGTGGCGGGTCACTTCAAAGGTTATAAGGTTGAGCACATTGACCGGCGCAAAAATGAGGCAGCAGATGCTTTAAGCTGGCTGGGATCTCAACGTAAACCGGTACCACCCAATACCTTTTTAGATATCTTGCATAACCCGTCTGTTAAGTTGCCTACAGAGGAGGATTTAGCTATTCCTGATCCCGAGGCCCAGTTGGTTGCCGCTTTACATATAATTCCGGATTTGACGGTCCCATATTTGGCATATATGAACCGGGGTGAGCTACCAGCCGATGAGGTTCTAGCCAGACAAATAGTCCGGCGTTCAAAATCCATGGTTATTCACAATGGCGAGTTACACCACTGTAGTGTTTCAGGCGTATTCCAGCATAGTGTTTCTCTTGAAGAAGGCCAAGAGATTCTACGTGAGATCCATGAAGGGGATTGTGGTCACCATGCTGGTTCAAAGTCCCTGGTGGCCAAAGCTTTTCGTCATGGGTTCTATTGGTTGACAGCTCATACTGATGCTGAGGATCTGGTAAAGCGGTGTGACGCTTATCAGAAGTTTTCCCGCCGAGCTCATGTTCCGGTTCAAGAGCTAAGGATGATTCCCATCACTTGGCCGTTTGCTACTTGGGGGCTTGATATGGTGGGACCTTTTAAGCGATCCAAGGATAAGAAGACCCACCTATTGGTGGCGGTTGACAAGTTCACTAAGTGGGTTGAAACGGAGCCAGTAAGCAAGTGTGATGCGGCCACGGCGGTTCAGTTTATTAAAAAGATTATCTTTCGCTTTGGTTTTCCACACAGTATCATCACGGATAGTGGCACAAACCTTTCTAAAGGTGAGATGGAGGACTTCTGTCAGAGAGAGCACACCCGGCTTGATATAGCATCTGTGGCGCACCCCCAGTCCAATGGTCAAGCTGAGAGAGCCAATCAAGAAATCTTGAAGGGTATCAAGTTTCGGCTAATGGTTCCTTTAAAGCGGACGCCGGGTTGTTGGGTGGAAGAATTGCCTTCTGTGTTATGGAGCATCAACACCACCCCCAACAGGTTAATCGGTTACACACCTTTCTTCATGGTTTATGGGGCGAAGGCGGTCCTCCCAAGTGATATTCGTCATGATTCGCCCTGGGTTACCAATTATGTTGAAGCGGACAATGAGCAAGCACGCCAGGAGGCGATGGACCTGTTAGATGAAAAACGGGACATGGCTTTGGCTCATTCGGTGGTTTATCAGCAAGACCTGCTGCGTTATCACAGCCGCCAGGTTAAAACAAGAACCTTTCAAGAAGGCGACTTGGTGCTCCCGCTATTCTAGGATCAGACCGATATGCACAAATTATCCCCACCTTGGGAAGGGCCCTTTGTGGTCAGCAAGAATCTGCATAATGGATCATACTACCTCATTGACGTTCGAGACAACTCACGGAGTTCTGAGGAGGAGACCCGGCGGTCGTGGAACATAGCTCTCCTTCGGCCTTACTATACTTGAGCCATAGGCTTCTCTTATGTACATATTTCGACAATGTATATATTATGATCAGTATAATAAACTGGCATCCTTGCTATAAGCAGGACCTCTGCTGTTTTTTCTCAAATATCTTTTGAGTTACATGGGGGCTTCAGCTGGCAAAGCGGAGTACTACCTGTTAAACCGGCTATCATGCCACAATACAGCTTGGGAGCTTCACACCCAAGGGGCCAAAGAGAGTCTGGATGCTATGCACAGCTCAAACATAGGCACCCAATGAGCACAGCTCACAAAGTTACTTGGGGGCTCTTTGTGCACTGCAACAAAGAGTTTGAAAGGACCCTTGTAATATGCTATCAAGCACGGCTTGGAAGCCTGGTATATTCACCTAAAACCCCGAGTTAACCTGCCTTCATCAAGTAAGCCACTCCTATGCAGGTAAACCTGGCATGACCCGCCGAACGTTTGACAAGTCAATTTTATACAGACCCTGAACTTGTCAAAGTTAAAACGACGATTGGTTAGTTGGAGGTCCATCTTAAAAGGCTTTGCAAAATGGTTTAACTCAGTGGCCTGACAGCCCATGAAAAGCCTCAAATTTGGGCCTGGCAGCCCCTGAAAAGCCTCAACTACATGGTTTTATTTGTTTTTGCCAAGTTTTTCACATGTTAAAATTTATGTTAAACTGGTATCTGTTGATCCGGTGTGACTTTTCAGTCGTTATAATAACCCGGTGTTTGTTAACCCGGCTTGGCTTTCAACTACAAGTTGTCTGACCATATTAATTATCAAACCAGCGTTACAAAAACCCGGTCTGGCTTTGACTATTGTCGCCAGGTTGATCATCTGGTGTTCATCATAACCCGGGATGAATTATTACACACCAGCATTGTATGGTGAGAATTATCAATACTCAGGATTTTGGTTTTCACCCTTACTACATTCAACATTGGTAAACCAACTTAGTGATTTAATATCACAGGTATGATTTATTTCATATTTCAATAATTATTCAGCCTTGGTAATCAACCAGGCTTTGTCTGGGGCATTGTGACCCGTCTGGAGGTAAACCGCCCGGACAATTGTTTGTATGCAGACATCAGGATCGCATGAAATTATAAAAGTATAATCAAGCACACCAAATATCATGGCGGATCAACTAAGTCATGCATCAGTACCACATATCAAATTATTTTAACTAGCCTATTACAAGGCACTTTGAGGCCCAAAATAATGATTGTTTTACAGAACAAAGTCTGTGACAATAACCAGATTGTCGGATCAAGATTCATCGCCGGGTTGACGTGATGTTGATGGATCTTCAGGTGTCGGTTCAACCTCCTCCTCTCCACCCAGTGGCTAGAAGTCAATGGTGGTCCAGTCAATCCGGGTTAAAGCTTGAAAGACAGCCTCTTCACTTATAAGATTCGACGTTCAATGTCAGGAGCATAAGTGTGCTTACGAATTGGCGGAATAAGATTCTGCACTTCCTTCACAGCAGTGTCAACTCGATGGTTGTTGGCATCATAGAAGGAACGATGCAAAGTTAAATTCACCTCTTCAGCCAACTGACTTGCTACCGGACGCATCTCCTTGGTCAGGGCCTTGAGGGCTTCATTATCGAATGCTGATCTGTTTTCTTGTTCATCCGGATAGCCCTTGGTGATATCAACTGGATCGAGGTCAGCTATCCATGATTTGGCACGAGTCAGCGCTAGCAAAGCGCCAGCTCTAGCAGCCGATCGCTTCAACTCCTCTATCTGAGCAGGAGTCATTGAGAGCCTGGCCAAGGTATCCTTGATCAAGGTGGGTGCCGGTTTGTTGTATGAAGCTGCAGAGATGACACGTTGTGCACCAGTATACAATTCTCAATCAATGTGTATGCTGCCTTCAACTTCATTCGCATATCTGCGCCTAGATGAGCAATGCGATTACCTAAAACAGTTTTGAAACTTAAATGTTAAAACGGCGGAGTTGAAGATACTTCAGAACAGGATATTATAAAGTACTTACCAAAAGCTGCAGCTGTCATGGCATTCACTTGATGTTTCAGCCCAGTCAGCTCTTCCTCCACCGGTTTAAGAGCTACTTCGGCGTCTTCAGCCCGCTTCAACAAAGTAGCCCTTTCGGTTTCCCAGTTGGTGCGTTCAGTTTTGAAGCCATCTTTTAGTTGTTCCATGGCTGTCAAAGCACCCTTTAGCTCCTATTTGGCTTTAGAGGTCTCTTCTTGCTGGGACTTGATGTTTTCTTGAAGATCAGCGATTTGAGACTCTTTGGTATTTATATCAGTCTGCAAAAATCAGAAGAGGAAGCTGTTAAAATTTCTCTCAAAGTCCCAAGCACATAACAAGTTATACACTTGGCACTTGGGGGCTAATGCGGATTGCTTCTTAAAACAGAGATCTTAAAGTCCCAAGGCTCAAAACAAAGTATTAAGCTTGGCACTTGGGGGCTAATGCACTATTGATCTGTTAAGTACACAATAAAGATATTTAATAAGGACAGAAAGTCCCGGTTCATCTTATTAAGGTAAACCGGCCCTTGGAGGCTACTATGTTAAAATGTTCTTGCTCTTTAATGTCCCAGTTCATCTTGCTCAGATAAACCGGCCCTTGGGGACTATTCAGTTGAAGTATTCTTAAATATTACAAGACCCGGTTTGTCTTCAAGAGATAAACCGGCCCTTGGGGGCTACAATAGGAGTTGATATGCATTACAAGCAAATTTAAAGTGTTTTGAAGATTACCTCATAGCGTTCCTTCATTAAGTTCATCAAACCAGCCTCATAATCCTGGCTTGTGTATAAGCGGTTTAAGTATCCGGAATGGAGCTCGTCGGTACCAAGGTTCATGAAGCTGGATAAATCTGCCTTCCCTTTCCCCTTGCCCATAGCAGCAAATTCCTCCTTGGCAGTGTGCTTTGAGAAGGCAACTGGGTTGCCAGGGGCAGTGAAACCATGACCAGTGATAACAACATAATCATCGCCATGTTTTGAGGGGGTTGGCGGATTGACAGTGTCCCTGGCCGGGCTTGGCGCGTCGTCGCCCTTGGCTGGGCTTGAGGATTAGCATGCGGACTGGCCGGATTGACTTTTGGTGCTTCAACATATGTATCCTGACTTTGAGGTACAGGATCATCAATGGAAATGCCAGCTTCTTTGTCAGCGCCTTCTGAAATTTTGTCCGGTTCAACTTCTTCAATAGGGACAGTGGTCTTTGCTTTCTTGCTCAGATGAGCTTTGGCGCTGTGATATTATAACAAGAGGTCAGTTGGTAAACCGGTGCAAGAAGACAAAGTTAAAGACAATATCCTTACCCAGGGACGGTCTTGACGGGAGGCATTTGAGTGGTTGATGAACCGCCAGATGATCAATTGGAAGACACCTGGTAATTCGGATCAGACGGATTAAGTGGGTATCGGAAGCAACCCTTCAAGGGATAAATTTTTTCAGGAGAACAAGAAACCTCTGGACAACGCTTCCGGGTTGGTGTATCTGGTAAACCAGAGGAAGTGACTTGCTGACCACTGTGCCGGGTTGTGCGGCGACCTTCATTTTGCTATGTCTTCAAAGAAAATTGTGGATCCAAATGAGCAAGAGGGTGAGAGCGTTTTACTTTCCGAATGGCACGGCAAAATCTTTGAACCGGCACAAGGTCAGAATCGGAGGAAAGTGAGATTACCTCTACATGATCCGCACGGCTGGCCTCCGCATCATCCTGGGAATAGTCATTGTCAATAAGGCGTATGAAAAATGAACCAAGGGAGTCAAGTTCTACCTCTAGATCCGACTCATCAACATCTTCAGGCGGATCAGAAGACTCGGCTGTTTTCTTCTTAGCTGCTTTCTTTATGACTTTGCTTTTCGGACGAAGAGCCCTCACCGGTTTAACTGAAGTTTTTCTCTTCCAGAAAGAATCTTTGGCCTGTAAAAACGAACAAGGGTTTATCAGAATAATGTTAAAGCGGACACAGATCAATAAAGGTAAAACAAAAGGGAGATTTCTTACGGCTGGCGGTTTGTTGGAGACATAAAAAGGAGCCAATCTGGTCTTGCTGCCTTGAGCGATCGGTTCATCCGACATCTTCTTCATGGCTTCAGTAACTTCCTCATCAGTCTTTTCTATCTCATTAGACTGTTGAGGGTCTTTGACGTTGCCGGTATACTCATACATCAAACCGGAGCGGTGGCTTAAGGGAAGGATACCCCATGAAACCCAACATCGAATAAGGTCGATGCCGGTTAAGCCATTGGCTAGAAGGGCCCGGAGCTTAGCAAGTTGAGGTGCGTAAGATTGTTGTTCTTTGGCTGTGAGCCGTGAGGGCATAGGATGGCTGTTGCTGAGCCGGTGAGCACGGTAACCCGGCAGAGGGTTTTCATCAGCAGGTGCAGTGTTCAGACAGTAAAACCAGGTTTGATTCCAGTCCTTTGGATGGTTGTGGTGTTTTGCATGAGGGAAGTCAACTTCTTTCCTTTTCTGAATTGATATGCCGCCAAGTTCAGTGTTGGGGCCGTTAGAGAACTCGGTCCGGCGGTTTAAATGGAAAAAGTCTCTAAAGAGCTCAACAGTTGGTTCTTCTTGAAGGTAAACTTCACAGAACACTTGAAAGTTACATATATTGAACACATAATTTGGTCCAATGTCTTGAGGATGGAGTTGGAACCTAGCAAGCACATCTCGGAAAAACTTTGAACCGGGAGGGCTAAAACCCCGGTCTAGATGCTGCATGAACACAATCACTTCCCCGGCTTGAGGTACAGGAGGGCACTCAGGGCCAGGAACTCGCTAATGGAGGACATATTTCTTGGCCAAAGTGCCAGTCAAAACATATCCATTGAGTTGCGTTTCGGTGATCCGGGAAGGAACCCAGTTGCATGCGGCGAATTGCTTGGTCATATTGAAAACGAAACTGAAAAAAGCACGAAGGCCGGTTTACGATTCAAAGTTGATGTATACCAATCAGAGTTAAACCGGGTAATTATGCATGTTAAACCGGCTATTGCTACTCAAGTTAGATGGCGGTTTAAGTGAGAGCTAATGGTACCAGGCGGATTATGATTTTATACAAGTTAAACCGCCTATGAGGGAAGCAACGGAGCTGAAATTCGCTAAGTGTTGCAGAAACAAGTTTCACACAAGGATGATATAATTTTGGATCTACCGTGATTCAGTAAAGAAAACTTTTTGCGTCCTACAATGGCGTTAAGCAGAATAGAGAAGGTCCAGCCAGGATTTTTTCAGAAACAACAAAATACTACAGTATGGCAGATTAAAACTATGGATCTAGCCACAAAAGGAAACTATCAAACTTAGCTAAGTTCAGTAAAAAGGCCAAGGGAAAGGCGGAGAAGTACTGACAAACATAGACGAACACGGATGAACGCAGATGAACAGGACGCCCTAATGGAGATCTAGGGTTAAGGGAAGAAAAATCACCGGGTTCTCAGGAGCAGCAGAGGAGAGTGCGGATATCTGGAGCGTTTCAGGTTGATGCAGCGGCCTGGTTGGAGCAGAGATGAAGGTCGACAGCGGCGGCGGCGCTTGAGTTCGTCGGGTCGCGAGGAGGAAGATGAGGTGAAGAGGCAAGGGGAGAGAATGGAAAGACCCCCCGACCTTATTTATAAAGAAAGGGGATAAGTGGTAGGCGCGAGAACCGAGGAGCCTAATGCGGCAAAAGAGGGCATGGTTGTCGCCTTGATCTTCGGGATATCATTAATGAAGGGAATCTTTTTAATCTTTTTATACAGAGATGACGTCATGATGATCCGCTGCTGTGTCCAGAGGATGACGTCACGACAGGAGAAGACATCATGGCGCTTTACAAAAAGTGTAAGAAGATGTTCACAGAGTTTTTCTAAGTATTGAAGATTGACATGAACTGGTTCAAATCAATCTGGGGCCTAATGTTGGGGATATAACTACTGAGTGTAAACCGCCCAGGATGGGCCGGTTCACCCTCAACTACATTGAAGCCCATGAAGACCTGGAAGATGGCGCTTTACTGATGAAGCTAGAGGCCCAAAGCCCAAAGGCGGATTAGGGCCCATAGTGGTAAACCGCCATAGTTGTATAACTTGTATTGTAAGTTAGGGAGGTAGAGACTGAGCCGAACACTTGTATGAGCCGGCCTCGGAACCCTGTAAACCGGCCGAGCATCAACCCATGTATATAAGGGGACGACCCGGCGGCGGTTCAGGGATAAGAAACAACAACTCGAAAGGCAGGCATAGCGTGTTTGCTCCCTAGTAATCGGAACCCCAATAATCCCATCAGAACTAGACGTAGGCTTTTACCTTCATCGTAAGGGGCCGAACTAGTATAAAACTCCCGTGTCCTTTGTCCGGTTTAACCCCTTTAAGCTAACCCGTCGCGATGGCTCCACGACTAAGTCCTTTCACAAGGATATCCGACGTGATATTTCCACGACACTGTCGAAACTGATTGAACTAGTAGCAGAGCATTGCAATAGAAGTTTAGAGCATTCGAGCACTAGTAGCAGAGAAGAAGTGATCTAAATCAGCAGACACTCGAGCAGGGAGCGCACTAGCAGAGAGCAAATCATGCAGTAGCACCGCGAGCGAGTGCTAAAGTAGCAACTCCTGTAGCCGCCGGAGGTCGTGCAACAGCAGCAGCAGCGTGAGCGAGAGCAAGAGGAGAGCATCAGCATGAACGAGAGCAAGAGCGGAGCAGCAGCGCGACTGACAGCAATAGCAGAGTAGAGCAGCAGCACGAACGAAAGCAAGTGCAGTGCAGCAGCATGACCAACAACAAGAACAGAGCTGCCGAGAGTCGGAGCAGCAACAGCAGTAGCATGAGCGAGAGCGAAAGCAGCTGCAACTAGTGCCGGTGTGGAAGTCGCCGCTGAGGAAGCGACGACATGGGGGAGAGACACCATGGATGAAGTGGCCGGCGACGGCGCTGTCGATGGAGACCCACCATGGCTGCTTAGTATCGAGCAGCGGCAGCCCCGTGAGATCAAATAAAAGATAAAATGCATCGATGAGTGCAGAACCTCCTTGGTGGCGCCGAGTTGGCCTCGTCTTCATTGGAGGAATTTGTGAGGGTGTTGCGGTTCCGGTGGGGCAGGTCAAGACGACACTATGGGGATGGAGGTGGCATGATAGACGAGGTGAACATCAGGGCAGCTCCTTGGAGGTGGAGGACGGGGCGGCTGATCCGGCGGACGATGAGATCGACGACGGATCCTTATCCGGTTCTGTGGATGAGGGACGACAAGCTGTTGCGGTGGACGACATCGTCGGGGAAGAGTCTCCGGCTAGGCGGCGGTTGGGAGGCCGACGGAGGAGCATGGGGTTTCGCGGGTTTTGGTGGCCTCGATTTACGAATGGGGGAACAAAGGGGAAGGTAGGGGGAGCCATGGCTTAGGGACGCACTTGTCCGAAATGTAGGGTAAGTTACTAGCGCACCCCGCCGGTTTTGACACCGCGACGTCGAGCCGACATTTCCGGCTGAGAGGTAGAAGGGGGATTTCGCATGTCTGGGCCGTGGGACCGATTTCGGATGAGGAGGAAGTTTTCGCGTGCGTCAAAATTTCAGGATAACAAGGCGCGGCGCGGGTTGAAGAGGCGGGAGTTTCAAAGCAGGTGAGACAAAAGATACTCGAGCTTGAAAATTTCGGGATAACAAGGTGCAGATTCCTTGTTCGGCAGAACAAATTTAACGTGTACAAAAAAAACAATTCATACAAGACACAAGAGAGCCATGTCCCCTTTTACTATATTGCTATAAATGCCATTGAAAAAACTACAAGAAAAATGTAAAAAAAATCGGGAGAACAACATTACCCTGTACAGTACGAAATCGTTTCGCACTTCCCTCAACAACAACAAAAAACAAATCATTTCCCACCAAAAGAATGAGTAATGTCCCTTTTTATATGATTACAAATGCCAGGATCTCGAATTTCAATTTTTGAATCCACATTATGTTGAATTCGAATATATCGGCTGGTGACCTTGCGGTTTATAATTGATGTAGTTGTACATTTTGATCTTCCATCATATATGAAAATTTTACTCCACCCTATGAACATATATATTGTCGTCTACATATGGACTAAATTTGAATCAATTTTCCTTACTTGAATACGATTGTTGTCAAGTTATACAATCATTTAAATATTATCTTGATAACAAAAATCATGAATATAGCAGTAATCATATTTCACTATGAACTACATGTACCATATGATCTCCAATTCAAATATTTGTATCCATTTTATGTTGAATTCAAATCATAGTACATTGGTCTAGGTAGCGAGATGTTTGGGGTAATCTAAACCATGTTTTCATATGTATAATTTTTGGCTGAATTGGGACAAGTTTTGGTATAAGCTTCTTGCAAAACTGGAGATTCTCTCAACAAGCCTCGTGGTTCCGAGAGGGAATGTGTCACCTTTGTGTGCGAAACGATATATGCTGCCTCCCCCCTGATTTTCTTTATAGAGGCAACATAGAACTATATGAGTGCCCTGTTAAATTTTGGAATTATTCCGGGTTTGGTTGACCTTTTATACATTAATTGAGTTTCTGGACATTTAATGTGCATAATCCAAATTTGAACTGTAAGCACATGCTCCGGTGCACCAAAGTTGGTTGAAAAATCACATGTGTGTCCTTGGTTGAATTTCTAGTTCCCATGCAAGAAATGAGAATGAAATTCAAACATCTGGGCGTCGTGACTCGACCAAGAACATCGAGAAACTTGGATTTTAAATTCATGTAATTCCAAAACTCACCTGGAAATCATGAAACCTGGCATGGTGTCATGTCATGGCACTAACATGTTGTCGTAAAAAATTGGGCCGATTTGGAACAAGTTTTGGCATAAGGTTCTTGCAAACCGGAGCTTCTCACAAGAAGGATCATGGTTCTGAGAGGGAACGTGCCACCTTTGAGTGCGAAACAATATACTTGCCCCCCTTGAGTTTGTTTACAGAGGCAACATAGAAATACATGAGTGCCATGTTAAATTTTGGAATTATTCCGGGTTCATTTGGCCTTTTTATACATTAATTGAGTTTCTGGTCATTTAATGTGCATAATTCAAATTTGAACTACAAGCACATGCTCCCGTGCACCAAAGCTGGTTGAAAAATCACATGTGTGTCCTCGGGTGAATTTCTAGGTCCCATGCAAGAAATGGGAATGAAATTCAAACATCTGGGAATCGTGGCTCGGCCGAGAACAATGAGAAACTTGGTTTTAAAATTGGGATAATTAGATTTATGCCCCTAGTTGTGTGCCACTCGTCTGTTTTACCCCTAATTCCCAAAAGTCGCCGGTTCTGTCCAAGTCACTTTGGGAATTAGGGGTAAAACAGACGAGTGGGACACAACTAGGGGCATAAATCTAATTATACCTTTAAAATTCTTGTAAATCCAAAACACGCCTGAAAATCATGAAACTTGGCATGGTGTCATGTCATGGTACTACCATGTTGTGTTAAAAAAATTGGCCGAATAGGAACAAATTTTGGTATAAGCTTCTTGCAAACCGGAGCTTCTCTCAAGAAGGCTCATGGTTCTGAGAGGGAACGTGTCACCTTTGTGTGCATAGTTCAAATTTGAAATACAAGCACATGGTCCAGTGCACCAAAGTTGGTTGAAAAATCACATGTGTGTACTCGGGTAAATTTCTAGGTCCCATGCAAGAAATGGGAATGAAATTCAAAATTCCGGACGTCATGGCTCGGCTGGAAACATTGAGAAACTTGGTTTTTTAATTCCTTTAAATCAAAAACATGCATGCAAATCATGAAACTTGGCTTGGTGCCATGACATGGCACCAACATGCTGCGGTATTTTTGCTGTCCGATTTGCGAAGGCGCACACATTAGCAATCAACAAAGTCATTTTGGAACAAGTGCTGTGACATTACAATCGGAAACACAAGTATTATTGAAACCGTGGGTGTTCTATTTATCATTTACGTCCCGCCACACATCGCCTTTTTTATTAGCTAGGAGGCGCCATGCAGGGTAGCTATTTGACTACGAGAGGCGTGCGACCAGACGCCTGCGTGTGCTTATTGGGAGGAGAGCCCTTTGACCTCCATCTACCGTCCACCTCTCTCCCAAGGTCTCTGTCGGTGTCAAAACCGGAGGATCTCGGGTAGGGGGTCCCGAACTGTGCGTCTAGGCGGATGGTAACAGGAGACAAGGGACACGATGTTTTTACCTAGGTTCGGGCCCTCTCGATGGAGGTAAAACCCTACTCCTGCTTGATTAATATTGATGATATGGGTAGTACAAGAGTATATCTACCACGAGATTGGAGTGGCTAAACCCTAGAAGCTAGCCTATGGTATGTTTGTTATTCGTCCTACGGACTAAAACTCTCCGGTTTATATAGACACCGGAGAGGGCTAGGGTTACACAGAGTCGGTTACAATGGGAGGAGATCTTCATATCGTATCGCGAAGCTTGCCTTCCACGCCAAAGAAAGTCCCATCCGGACACGGGACGGAGTCTTCAATCTTGTATCTTCATAGTCCGGGAGTCCGGCCAAAGGTCTTAGTCCGGCCATCCGGACACCCCCTAATCCAGGACTCCCTCAGTAGCCCCTGAACCAGGCTTCAATGACGACGAGTCCGGCGCGCAAGTTGTCTTCGGCATTGCAAGGCGGGTTCCTCCTGCGAATACTTCATAGAAGATGTTGAACACCAGGGTAGTGTCCGGCTCTGCAATAAGTTCCACATTCCACTGTAGAGAGAATAGTATTTGTGTTAATCGGATCTGCTGACGTATTCCGCGGCATGACATAATGCCACGGCCAGGCTTTTATTCATTTTATTGTTCTGCCTCAGCGCGTTTAGCGAGGCGGTTTCCTTGGCACGTCTTGTCAAAGCAGAGATTGTGTCCCCTTATTCCGGGATTCTCATCAATACGGGCGTGGGTAACCTAACCGCGCCATTAACCGCGGCGCTTGGGAGATAAGCGAGTTTTATTAGGCCGGTGGGGGGGCTCGTAATTTTGGCCACCCATATAAGGGGATAAGAATCCGCCCTTTCCATTCACGCCTTCTTCCTCCTCTGCTTATCCGTCCCTGCGCGCTCGAGCTCCAGTGCCCAAGCCCGCATTTCCCACCTCAACCTTCTCCAACCATGTCCGGAGCAGGAGGTAGATGGATGGCCTCCTCCGTTACAGAGGGGCAAATCAAAAAACTGAGGAAGGCCGGATACTTGTCTAACAACATCGCGCACCGGCTTCCAGATGTGGGGCAACTCATCCCCACCCCCAGACCCCATGAGAGGGTTGTTTTTCTTCCCCATTTCCTCCGCGGACTGGGTTTTCCTCTTCACCCGTTCGTCCGGGGGCTCATGTTCTACTACGGCCTGGACTTCCACGATCTGGCCCCGAACTTCATCCTCAATATCTCGGCGTTCATTGTCGTGTGTGAGGCCTTCTTCCGCATCCAGCCCCACTTTGGCCTATGGGTAAAGATCTTCAGCGTCAAGCCGAAGGTTGTGAAAGGCCGACAAGCGGAATGCGGAGGTGCCATGGTGGGCAAGATAGCCAACGTCACCTGGCTCGAGGGTGCCTTCGTGGAAACCATCAAAGGGTGGCAATCGGGGTGGTTTTATATCACCGAGCCGCGTGACCCTAAGTGGGTAGCGGCCCCCGAATTTCGATCCGGCTTCCCCACCCGACTCACATCTTGGAAAGAGACGGGCCTGTCGTGGGGCAATCCGGAAGAGGTGACCGGACTCCAAACCTGCGTCCGAGACCTGGTGACCGAGAAGGTCAAGCTTGTCAACGTGGTCCAGGTCATGCTCTTCCGCCGGATCCTCCCGTGTCAACGACGAGACTTCAATTTGTGGGAGTTCGACCCGGCCCAGCACCAGACTCTATCCCGGCTCTTCGAAACGAAGCATGAGGACGCCTGGAAGGTGCTTTTCAAGAGTTCCGAGGTCCCCCCTCCTGTCACCGAGGATCGCGGATTCTGCGCCAAACATCAAGCCTCCGAAGTAAGCTTACATTTAGTCCCTTACGGGATACCCGAATTTCATAGTGTGACTTTATGTGGGATCTAAACTCCCGTTCCTTTGACAGGACTGGAAGAGGACATCCGGACAGCTTGACTGTCTGGCTCCTTTGCCCGAAGGCCCAGCAGACGCGCAATTAGCAAAGCTACTGGTTCCGACACCTCACGTGGTGCCGGAGAAGAAGGCCAAGGAGAAGGCCACGGGGACCCGAAAGAGTTCCCGGTGTCCGGGGGCGTCGGATTTGCCCGACAACCCCAACACTACCTCCGCCTTTGAAGATGATGAGGAGGAAGAAGAAGAAGAAGCCTCTCCCCCTCCAACAGGGGGAGGTACGAAAAGAAAGGCCGCCCCAACTGGGGAAGCCGGAGGGTCCAAGAAGGGGAGACCCTTCTGCCGGACTACGCCCCCGACGCCGAAGCCGGCGGGGGGGAATGGCCATCCAGGGTCAAGCCCCTGGCCAAATCGTAAGTGTCCAGCTCCCCGAATGACTTATTGCATTCCTTTATCATTCGATAGCTTCTAACACCGAATCTAATTATGCAGTCCGCCCCAAGCTAAGCTTGGCGATTCGTCGAGCGGCTCTCTGAATTCGTCGGATGTGAATAGAGCTTCACTTCCGACGGCCTCCTCCCCTCTCCCCACAGATGATGCTGAGGTGGAGTCCCGTAGGGGACAAAACCAGGAGGAGGCGGTCCTGAAGGCGCCACAAGGCGACCTTCCAGACTGTGGGCCCAAAGGGGGTAA
The DNA here is from genome assembly GCF_002162155.2 of Triticum dicoccoides. Classification (NCBI taxonomy): domain Eukaryota; kingdom Viridiplantae; phylum Streptophyta; class Magnoliopsida; order Poales; family Poaceae; genus Triticum; species Triticum dicoccoides. The sequence goes on from NC_041389.1 coordinate 640,667,062, forward strand.
AGCCCCAGAGGGATCTAAGTCCGGCCCCGGGCCAGACACTGCTCCGGAACCATCAGCGGTTCCGGAGTCTGACAGGCGGTGCCTTCATAAGAAGGGCAAGCCTACGACGCCGGCGACTTCCATCCATCCGGAGGCGCCGGACAATTTGCTGGAGGCGCTTAACGGCGCCTCCATCGACGAGGAACACCGCACTGTTATGAGTGCGGTGATTCAGAAGGTTCAGTCTGCCAAGAGCGGGCTGACGGAAGCCTGTTCAAGCCTGTTAACGGGCTTTGAGGTATGTGTTAGAAAACATATATATATATAAATGTTACCGCATAGACAGTAGCCCTTGATGCTCAGTTCAGTGTTCAGAAAGAAAAGCCGAGCTGAGGATCTAAAAAGATGTACGCAGGAGTCTAATAGAAATATATCAATATGGGAATGCAGGTTGCGCTGCTGACCTCTGCCGCACTGACTGTGGAGGTCAATGCATTGAAGGAAAGCCTCGAGCGGTCCGAGAGCGAGCTCGGCCGTGCCAAGAAGCATCTCTAGGATAAAGAGGGTACATAGTACCTCCTATAAATGTATATAGAAATACTTGGTTGCAAAATAATAACAGGACCAACGTTAATGTTGCAGGAGCCACAAACGAGGTGGCGACCCTGAAAGAGGCGGTCTCCAAGGCTGAGAAGAGTGCGGCCTTGGAGCGCACCGAGCGAGAGAAGCAGGAGGCGCGGGTGGCGGAGGTGCGGCAAGAGCTCCAGGCTCTCGTGGAAAAACACGAGAGTTTGGAGCGTGACTGGAAGACTCGAGAGTCCGAGCTTGCCTTGGCTCTTGAGAGTGCCAAGACCGCTAAGGCCGAAGCCCAAAAGGCCCTTCAGGAGATCGAAGCGATGAAGAAGATAGCGGCGGGTAAGGCATTCTTTATGCAAAGCAAAAATATAAAAGTTAATTATCTGCTACTTACCCGAATCCGGAGCTCTCCAGGAGCGTTCGCCGATCTGCCTCGTAGTGTGTCTGACGCCGCCGCATACTACCGAGCCGAAGAGGGGAGCTCAACGGAAAAAGTGTTCTGGTCTCAGTACGCTGAGGCCGAACGTCCGATGCCCCTGAGCGACCAGCTGAAGTAGCTAGTCGAGCTCCACAAGGTGGCCGAACAGGCCATGAAGGGCCTCATAGCTCGGCTGTGGCCTAGAGAAGTCATGCCTGGGAGCTACTTCGGTCTGGTGTGGCGGCTGGTGGACGCGTGTCCGTGGATTGAGGTCATCAAGCGCTCCGTTTGTATTGAAGGTGCCCGTCGGGCCCTTGCCCATGCTAAGGTGCACTGGGGCAAGCTAGATGCGGAGAAGCTGTTGACGGACACGCCACCGCCGGGCAAGGAGTATCATACGCCCGAGATGTATTATAATGGCGTTCTGAAGGGCGCCCGCCGTATAGCGGATGAGTGCTCCAAAGATGTAATATTTGAGTAGACTTGCATGTGTTATCCCGTATGCTGAAGCTTTGTTCATATGCGTTAAGCAACACTTGTTGATTTAAAATATTACCTTCTGTGCGGCCGTTTATCAAATCTGAGAGATGCAAGTCGTCGGCTTCGACCCCCATGCCACGAGTGCTGGGGTGTTCGGGATAAAGCTGAGCGCTCTTGTTCCCATTCTTGGGTCCATCTAGGGAGGCATTCAGCACAACGAACCAGGCCGTCGGACTTATAATGCTTTCTTACTCTCACTTAGCCATAGAATTCTATAATTTTAGATTTCGGCAAAGCCCCTAGTATTCGGAAGACCGAGTTCGGGGCGCTATCCACGCCTAGGCCAGATAAGTCCGGTTCCTCGCTCGAAGCGGCATAAGTCTTTAATGACTCGAAAAAACCTCGCGAACAACGACCGGTCTCTCGCACTATCATGACAGTCAATTTTAGCTTTCTCTACTGAGGTGTTAACCCAGCTCAACTGGGGCACAATCGTAGTAGTTCTCCCAGCGCTACCTTAGCCAACAATGCGGAATGTAAGGTACCAAAACATGGGAGCCGGGCAAACCCAACTATTGACCAAAGACATGATTCGGAGCCGATGCATATAGTGCTATAAGTTCGGGGTGCCGCACTCGTGAGTGTTCGGTCTTCTCACACCATGTTATGGGGTTTTGTAAGCCCATGGTGTATTGTCCGCACCAAAGTGTACGGTTGCACAATGTCATGACTGAACATATTTGTAAAAAATAGATAAGTACAATAATAGGTAAGGGCTATATATTGTTTATTAAAAAAGGGCTGCTGCGAAAGCAGAACGATACAAGAAGTGCGGTAAGCAAGAGATTGGAGTATTTGACATGTTCCCCTCCAGGGGCAAGCTGCGGGATTGTAAGTAAAACAGGTATTAAACTCGTTATAGAGACCACCTGGACTTTTGACGTGGCTTGTTCTCTCCCCTGGCTATTGCATTGTGTGTTTGGCGAGTGTATTGCCGGACAGGCCGTCCAAATAGTTGGGTCCTGAAAGTGTATAAAAAGTAAACGATGGAATAATGAGCCCCTTAGTGCGGTTGAGCCGTCTTCTGGGCGTGCCGTTGTTGTGCCCCTCCCCTTATGCCCATGGTATCTCTAAGGTGTAGTTATGTACGCGTGGTACCAGTGTTGCCGTTTGGCAGGGGCTGGGGTTGGGGCCGCACTGCTATGCTTGCTCGGGACGTGCCAGCCGGATTTGTTGTAGGTTACTTCAGGCTCGCTTGATATTGTCCGGACGTTTGATACCTGGGTTGTAGGATTGCCTGGAGAGGCTACTCTGTACTTCCACCGCCAGGGCCGCCGTGTGCTCCTCCGTTCGGAGAGAGCGTTCGGTGTTTCCATTTACCGTGATGACTCCGCGAGGTCCTGGCACCTTGAGCTTGAGATATGCATAGTGCAGCACCGCATTGAACTCCTCGCGGTTCGTCCCAGTAGGGCGTGATAGCCGCTGCGGAATGGGACTATGTCGAAGATTAACTCCTCGCTCCGGAAGTTATCCGGGGATCCGAAGACCACTTCAAGTGTAACCGAGCCTGTACAGCTCGCCTCTACGCCTGGTATGACACCTTTGAAGGTTGTCTTTGTGGGTTTAATCCTTAAAGGATCGATGCCCATTTTTCGCACTGTGTCCTGGTAAAGCAGGTTCAGGCTACTGCCACCATCCATTAGGACTCTGGTAAGATGAAATCCGTCAATAACTGGGTCTAGGACCAATGCGGCGAATCCGCCATGACGGATGCTAGTGGGGTGGTCCCTTCGATCAAAAGTGATCGGGCAGGAGGACCACGGGTTGAACTTTGGGGCGACTGGCTCCAACGCATAGACGTCCTTGAGAGCACACTTCCGCTCCCTTTTGGGGATGTGGGTTGCGTATATCATGTTCAACGTCCGCACTTGCAGGGGGAATCCCTTCTGTCCTCTGTTGTTCGGCGGCCGGGGTTCCTCCTCGTCGTCGCTACGCAGCCCCTTGTCTCTGGTTTCGGCACTTAACTTGCCTGCCTACTTAAACACCCAACAATCCCTGTTGGTGTGGTTGGCTGGTTGTTCGGGGGTGCCATGTATCTAGCACGAGCAGTCGAGTATCCGGTCTAAGTTGGATGGGCCCGGAGGATTTCTTTTGAATGGCTTCTTCCGCTGACCGGGTTTGGAGCCTTTGAATCCGGCATTGACTACCGTATCTTCAGTATTGTCACCATTAATGCGGCGCTTATGCTTGTTGCGACGTGACCTGCCGTTGTTATCCTTGGTATCCGAATTGCCAGGGCTCTTGGTTATGTTATTGCTACGAGCTAGCCAGCTGTCTTCTCCCGCACAGAAGCGGGTCATGAGCGTCATGAGGGTTGCCATGGATTTCGGCTTTTCCTGTCCTAGGTGCCGGGCAAGCCATTCGTCTCGGATGTTGTGCCTGAAGGCTGCAAGGGCCTCGGCATCCGGACAATCGACTATTTGGTTTTTCTTTGTTAGGAACCGTGTCCAGAATTGTCTGGCCGATTCCTCTGGCTGTTGGATTATGTGCCTTAGGTCATCGGCGTCTGGTGGTCGCACATATGTGCCCTGGAAGTTGTCAAGGAATGCGGATTCCAGGTCCTCCCAACAACTGATTGACTCTGCTGGCAGGCTGTTAAGCCAATGTCGAGCTGGTCCTTTAAGCTTGAGCCGGAGGTATTTGATGGCGTGTAGATCATCACCACGGGCTATGTGGATATGAAGGAGATAATCCTCGATCCATACCGCAGGATCTGTTGTGCCATCGTATGATTCAATGTTTCCGGGTTTGAAGCCCTCGGGGATTTGGTGATCCATTACTTTGTCTGTGAAGCATAGTGGGTGTGCGGCGCCCCTGTACTGGGCTATATCACGACGCAGCTCGGACAAGCTTGGTCTGCTGTATTCGGCCGGACCATACTTAATATGTCCGGCGTGACGGCTAGCGTCACGTGAAGCGGGGCGCCCATGCGATCCGTAGATCGATCTTGTTTGCCTTGCCTTATTCTCCAAGATGTCTCGCAGGTCTGTTGCGTCTCCCCGTACTCTGGTATGTTTTGAGCGGTGTTGGGGTGCGGCTTGGGCTGAGGGCCTGAAGGCCTCTCTATGACGGCCACGGGGTGGCCGGTCGGGCACATCGTACGCTGGTGATGTAGGTTTAGTTGCTTCCTCCTCAAGATGGGGTAGCAGCTTGCGCTTTGGGTAGCTCTTGGATGGGCGTTCTAGTTTATATTCTTCGGCCGCCAGGACTTCGGTCCATCTGTCGGCTAGCAAGTCTTGGTCAGCTCTAAGCTGCTGCTGTTTCTTCTTGAGGCTGCTTGCCGTGGCTACAAGCCTACGTTTGAAATGCTCTTGTTCGACGGGATCCTCTGGCATGATGAATTCATCGTGGTCGAGGCTTGCCTCATCTTCGGAGGGAGGCATGTAATTTTCGCCCTCATCCTCTTTGTCGGCCGCTCTCTCATGAGGGCCGACTCCTTCATCCTCCTGCGCTGAATCCTGCTAGAGGGTGTTGTCTTCGGCACTGTCCGGCGTGTTGTTATCTCTGGTGCCGGAATCGCCGTTTTTGCTTTGGCGGGACTTAGAGCAGCGCCGCTGACGTCGGCGCTTCGGCTGCTTCTTGGAGGGGTCATCCTCCGTTTTCTCCTCGCCATCCCTCGCTTTAGGGGTGTCCACCATGTATATGTCATATGACGAGGTGGCTTTCCAGTTCCCTATAGGTGCTGGTTCTTGATCGTCTCCTTCATCGGCGTCCATGTCGTCGATGTCTTCGGAGTCAAAGTTGAGCATGTCGGTTAAATCGTCGACAGTGGCTACAAAGTGGGTGGTGGGTGGGCTTCGAATTTCTTCGTCGTCCGCATCCCAACCGTGTTGGCCATAGTTCGGCCAGGGCTCTCCTGTCAGAGAGAGAGAGACTTTAATGAATTCAGGATATTGCCGAAAGGAGAGTGCTGAAAGACGTCCGCGGCGGTGAACTACACGACCGAAGCCCAATCGGGCTTAATCGGAAGAGGTGCAGGATTTACGGAGTCCGGATCGGAGTCCGGCACCTTGGAGTCACGGGCCTTGTGAGGGACTAGGCTGGTATCCGGCTCTATCGCCGTAGAGGTTGCAGTTTCTGGGGCGGCGTCCAACCATCCGTCCCCGACTGATGTAGTGGGCTCCGAGCTAATGGTCGGAGCGGACACCTGAATGATGCTTTGGGCGTTGTCCGATGACAGAGCTAAATCATGCCCATCGTGATAGTGCGGCGCGGCCGGTCACGGCTCCAATCCGTCGAAGATCAAGTCCCCGCGGATGTCGGCCGTGTAGTTCAAGCTTCCAAACCTGACCTGATGGCCAGGGGCGTAGCTTTCGATCTGCTCCAGATGGCCGAAAGAGTTGGCCCGTAGTGCAAAACCGCCAAATACGAAGATCTGTCCGGGGAGAAAAGTCTCATCACGGACCGCATTGCGATTGATGAGCGAAGAAACCATCGGGCCTAAAGGCGACGACACAGAGGAACTCTCAATGAAAGCACCAATGTCGGTGTCAAAACCGGCGGATCTCGGGTAGGGGGTCCCGAACTGTGTGTCTAGGTGGATGGTAACAGGAGACAAGGGACACGATGTTTTTACCCAGGTTCGGGCCCTCTCGATGGAGGTAAAACCCTACTCCTGCTTGATTAATATTGATGATATGGGTAGTACAAGAGTAGATCTACCACGAGATGGATAAACCCTAGAAGCTAGCCTATGGTATGATTGTTGTTCGTCCTACAGACTAAAACTCTCCGGTTTATATAGACACCGGAGAGGGCTAGGGTTACACAGAGTCGGTTACAATGGGAGGAGATCTTCATATCATATCGCCAAGCCTGCCTTCCACGCCAAGGAAAGTCCCATCCAGACACGGGACGGAGTCTTCAATCTTGTATCTTCATAGTCCGGGAGTCCGGCCAAAGGTCTTAGTCCGGCCATCCGGACACCCCTAATCCAGGACTCCCTCAGTCTCCATGAATGGCGCCCGAGCCTCTGTTTAATGACGTGGATATGTCTCACTCGACTGAGATTTAAGAGAGAAAAAAGAAAATATGAAAAGAAAATTTTGCACGGATCTTGATGTAAGATCCGACGGACCTATATAGCATCTACTGTGACTTATAGCAAGACTGATGTATATATAAGGACGGGGATAGTGGATAATAGTTGTCTTACATAATTAGGAAGATAATTAAAAAAGCCACATGCGGCTACGCCCGAAATACACAAGGGCAAAGGAAGAAGGAAGACAATGATCTGGTTGGCTGATCTGTACTTTCTTGATGCGTTGCTGCAGGCCGCGGGAACTAGTCTCTGCGGCGAGCGGTGATGAGCTCTTTTGTGTCCTCAAGACGCTACTTGAGAGCAACCACAGATTCCTCCACTAGCCTTTGGCGCTCGATGCGGAGCATGCCAATCTAATCCATATTGATGATGACGCTGGTCCTCTTCAACAAGGCGCTGGTCTCCTCCTGTTGGTCTGCACTTCGGACGATCTTTGCCCTCAGCAGGTCGTGCTCGGCTTGGAGCCTCTCATTGCCCTCCCTTAGTTGCCAGATGACTTCGGAAGCCTGTTCAAACAAGGCTTTCATGTCGTCCTGCAACCTCGCCCAGCCAGATATCTGAACCATCTGGCTATGGATGATCGCGTGCATGCGTCTGTAAGAGTCGTCGCCTACCCGTGAGACATTTTCCCAGACTGCCGCGGCATGGCGGGACATCTCTGCTGCATTCACGGTGCGACAGGACATCTATGCTGCTTCCGCAGCACGGCAGGACCAATCTGTTGCATCGACAGTGCGGCGGGACCTTCGTGCTGCTTCGGCAGCGCGACAAGACCTCTGTGCTGCTACTTCCGCGCGACGGGACATGTCGGCTGCTTTCGCGGTGAGGTGATACGTCTGCAACGTATCTATAATTTTTGATTGTTCCATGCTATTATATTACCCGTTTTGGATGTTTATGGGCTTTACTCTACACTTTTATATCATTTTTTGGGGCTAACCTACTAACCGGAGGCCCAACCCGAATTGCTGTTTTTTGCCTATTTCAGTGTTTCGACGGAAAGGAATATCAAACGGAGTCCAAACAGAATGAAACCTTCGGGAGCGATCTTTTTGGAACAAACGCAATCCAGGAGACTTGGAGTGGATGTCAAGAAGTGAACGAGGTGGCCACGAGGGTGCCCGGCGCGCCCTAAGGGGGTGGGCACGCCCCCCACCCTTGTGGGCCCCTCGAGTGTCCACCGACCTAGTTCTTCCTCCTATATATATCTACGTACCCCGAAACAATCCAGGAGCACCACGAAAACCTATTTCCACCACCGCAACCTTCTATATCCGCGAGATCCCATCTTGGAGCCTTCACCGGCGCTCCGCCGGAGGGGGAATCGAGCATGGAGGGCCTCTACATCATCTCCAAGGCCTCTCCGATGAGTTGTGAGTAGTTTACCACAGACCTTCGGGTCCATAGTTATTAGCTAGATGGCTTCTTCTCTCTCTTTGATTCTCAATAGAAAGTTCTCCTTCCTCTTCTTGGAGATCTATTCGATGTAACTCTTTTTGCGGTGTGTTTGTCGAGATTCGATGAATTGTGGGTTTATGATCAAGTTTATCTATGAGAAATAATTGAATCTCCTCTGAATTCTTTTATGTATGATTGGTCATCTTTGCAAGTCTCTTCGAATTATTAGTTTGGTTTGGCCTACTAGATTGATCTTTCTTGCAATGGGAGAAGTGCTTAGCTTTGGGTTCAATCTTGCGGTGTCCTTTCCCAGTGAGAACAGGGGCAGCAAGGCACGTATTGTATTGTTGCCATCGAGGATAAAAAGATGGGGTTTATATTATATTGCTTGAGTTTATCCTTCTACATCATGTTATCTTGCTTAATGCATTACTCTGTTCTTATGAACTTAATACTCTAGATGCAAGCAGGAGTCTGTCGATGTGTGGAGTAATAGTAGTAGATGCAGAATCGTTTCGGTCTACTTGTTGCGGACGTGATGCCTATATACATGATCATGCCTAGATATTCTCATAAGTATGCACTTTTCTATCAATTGCTCAACAGTAATTTGTTCACCCACCGTAATACTTATGCTATCTTGAGAGAAGCCACTAGTGAAACCTATCCCCCCGGGTCTATCTTTTATCATACAAGTTTTCCATCTACTTTTATTTGCATCTTTTTTTTCCAATATATATCACAAAAATACCAAAAATATTTATCTTATCTTATTATCTCTATCATATCTCACTTTTGCAAGTTACCGTGAAGGGATTGACAACCCCTTTATCATGTTGGTTGCGAGGTTCTTGTTTGTTTGTGTAGGTGCGTGGGACTTTTGAGGAGCCTCCTATTGGATTGATACCTTGGTTCTCAAAAACGGAGGGAAATACTTATGCTACTTTGCTGCATCACCCTTTCCTCTTCAAGGGAAAAACCAACGCATGCTCAAGAGGTAGCAAGAAGGAGTTCTGGCGCCGTTGCCGGGGAGGTCTTCACTCAACTCAAGACATACCAAGTACCCATCACAAACTCATCTCCCTCACATTACATTATTTGCCATTTGCCTCTCGTTTTCCTCTCCCCCACTTCACCCTTGCCGTTTTATTCGCCCTTCTTCCATTCGATCTTATGTTTGCTTGTGTCTCCATGTGCCTTCTTTGTGCTTGCATCTTTGCTTGCTAAAAATCTATTGACATGGATCCACTTAAAGTGTTCTACTTGGATCATCTTCAATCCTTATGCGCTCGTGCGGAAACCCCAACTAGCCTAGTTGATGGGAAATCTTTAGATGAGCATGCTCATTTTGTGTGTCACCGTTTGTCTGAAAAAGGGAGACTCTTATGGGATCAAATGAACAGATTGATGTGTTATGCTTGGAATCTTTGTGAAATTTGTGATTTTACTTGTTGCTCTAAGAACCCTAAAAAACACCTTCCCTACCTATGTGAGTTTAATGAAAATGAAATATTATCTTCTTATGCAAAGGGTGTTTATAGTTACTATGATGTCGAACAAATCGAAGAATTTGTTGCTTTTAAGGGTGCTTATGAAGTTGCTTCTTTGATTGAAAAATATGATATTACTCTCTATGAATCTGAAATTTTTGACATACTTAAATATGGCTATGAAAATTATGCTCATAATGTCTATGTCAAAGAATTTATTGAAAGAATGACCATTGCTTTGGAAGAAAATAATGATATGCATGAATCTATAGATAATTATGATTCTGATGATTTGATTGAAACATCCCTTGATAACATGATGCTTGCTATTCTTGTGGCCATGATGCCAATATTTATGGAGATGAATTTGCTATGGTCCCTTATGTTAAACATGAGATTGTTGCTATTGCACCCATACTTGGTAGTTCCTTTGATGAAAAGCATGATTTCAATGATGTTACTATAAATTCTCTTGATGTCAATTGTGCTAATAATATGCAAAACCCTAAGCTTGGGGATGCTAGTTTTGCTATATCTACTACTTGTTGCAATGATCATGATTTGGGTGATTCTTTTTATGATCTTGAAAATTTATTTAAGCCCCATGATGAATATGAGATTGATAATAGTGTTTGCAATATTACTAAAAGTGGGTTTGGAGAGGTCATGACTTTAGTTAATGATAATCCCACTATTTTGGAAGAGTGTCAACTTTGCATGCATGTGGATCATGTTGAAAATATTTTATGTGATATCTATTTTGTTGAATTTGCTTATGATCCCACATGTAATTATTATGGGAGAGGAAAATATGGTTGTAGAAATTTTCATGTTACTAAATTACCTCTCGTCATGTTGAGATTGCTATTGTCTCTTTCTTCTTCCTTGCATATGCTAGTTTTTGCTTGCCTTGCAAATTTGTTTGTTTATAATATGCCTATGAATAGGAATTATGTTAGACTTATATGTGTTTGACACGTGTTTCATGATGCTCTCTTTGCGCTTCAATTCTTGTCTTTCATGTGAGCATCATTAAAATTATCAATGCCCAGCTAAAAGGTTTAAAGAAAAGCGCTTGTTGGGAGACAAGACAATATTTTTCCTTGCTGTTATTCAATAAATAATTCATCTAGTCTCTGGTTATATGTGGTGTTATGTTTTAATTAGTGTTTGTGCCAAGTAGAACCTATAGGATAACATACGGTGATAGTTAATTTGATTCTGCTGGAAAAACAGAAACTTTGAGCGCATGAGAAAAAATTCAATAAATCAAAGAAACGTGCTTTTGTGTTGATTCGTTTTTCTGTAGATCAATATACAAATTTCCTAGGATGTCCTATTTTGGTAGGATTTTTAAGGTTCCATAAGTATTCGAAAGTTACAGATTTCTACAGACTGTTCTGTTTTTGACAGATTTTGTTTTTAATGTGTTTTTTGCTTATTTTGATGAATCTATGGCTAGTATCGGGGGGTATGAACCATAGAGAAGTTGGAATAAAGTAGATTTAACACAAATATAAATAAATAATGAGTTCATTAAAGTACCTTATGTGGTGGTTTTTCTTTCTTGCACTAACGGAGCTTATGAGATTTCCTGTTGAGTTTTGTGTTGTGAAGTTTTCAAGTTTTGGGTAAAGATTTGATGGACTATGGAATAAATGGTGGCAAGATCCTAAGCTTGGGGATGACCATGGCACCCAAAGATATTCAAGGACAACCAAAATCCTAAGCTTGGGAATCCCCCGGAAGGCATCCCCTCTTTCGTCTTCATCTATCGGTTACTTTACTTTGAGCTATATTTTTATTTACCACATGATATATGTTTTGCTTGGAGCATCTTGTATGATATGAGTCTTTGCTTTTTAGTTTACCACAATCATCCTTGCAGTACACACCTTTTGGGAGAAACCCACATGATTTAGAATTTATTAGAATACTCTATGTGCTTCACTTATATCTTTTGAGCTAGATAGTTTTGCTCTATGTGCTTCACTTATATTTTCTAGAGCACGGCAGTGGCTTTATTTTGAAGAAATTGTTGATCTCTCATGCTTCACTTATATTATTTTGAGAGACTTTTATAACAGCATGGTATTTGCTATGCTAATAAATTTGGTCCTAGAATGATGAGCATCCAAGTTGGGTATAATAAAAACTATCACAGAAAGTGCATCAAATACTATGATCAATTTGATGCTTGATAATTGTTTTGAGATATAAAGGTGGTAATGTTAGAGTCATGCTAGTTGAGTAACTATGAAATTGAGAAATACTTGTGTTGAAGTTGGCAAGTCTCGGAGCATGCACGTATGCTAAAAGTTGTGTGACAAATTTGTTGCATGAGGTGCTCTTTTAATTGCCTTCCTTGTGAGTGGAGGTCGGGATCGCGCGATGGTTTACTCCTACCTACCTTTCCCCTAGGAGCATGCGTAGTAGTACTTTGCTTCGAGGGCAAGTAGACTTTTGCAATAAGTATATGAGTTCTTTATGACTAATGTGAGTCCATGGATATACACACACTTACCCTTCCACTTTGCTAGCCTCTATTATGCCGCGCAACCTTCGCTAGGATCATGCACCCATTATTTACCTTCCTCAAAACAACCACCATACCTACCTATTATGGCATTTCCATAGCCATTTCGAGATATATTGCCATGCAACTTTCCACTGTTCCGTTTATTATGACACGCTCCATCATTGTCATATTGCTCTTTGCATGATCATGTAGTTGACATCATATTTGTGGCAAAGCCACCTTCATAATTTATTCATACATGTCACTCTTGATTCATTGCATATCCCGGTACACCGCCGGAGGCATTCACATAGAGTCATATTTTGTTCTAAGTATTGAGTTGTAATTCTTGAGTTGTAAATCAATAAAAGTGTGATGATCTTCATTATTAGAGCATTGTCCCAAGTGAGGAAAGGATGATGGAGACTATGATTCCCCCACAAGTCTGGATGAGACTTCATACTTTATAAAAATAAAAGAGGACAAAGAAGCCCATACAAAAAAAGAGAGGCCAAAGAAGGCCACTAAAAAATGAGAGAAAAGAGAGAAGGGGCAATGCTACTATCTTTTTTACACACTTGTGCTTCAAAGTAGCACCATGATCTTCATGATGGAGAGTCTCTTATGTTGTCACTTTCATATACTAGTGGGAATTTTTCATTATAGAACTTGGCTTGTATATTCCAATGATGGGCTTCCTCAAAATGCCCTAGGTCTTCGTGAGCAAGAAAGTTGGATGCACACCCACTTAGTTTCTTTTGTTGAGCTTTCATATATTTATAGCTCTAGTGCATCCATTGCATGGCAATCCCTACTCACTCACATTGATATCTATTAATGGGCATCTCTATAGCCCGTTGATATGCCTAGTTGATGTGAGATTATCTTATCCTTTTTTTGTCTTCACAACCAGCACCATATACCACATATAGTGATATGTCCATGGCTTGCGCTCATGTATTGCGTAGGAGTTGAAAAAGTTGAAGCGCGTTAAAAAGTATGAACCAATTGCTTGGCTGAAACCGGGGTTGTGCATGATGGGAGTATTTTGTGTGATGAAAATGAAGCATGGCCTAACTATATGATTTTGTAGGGATAAGCTTTCTTTGGCTATGCTATTTTGATAAGACATGATTATTTGTTAGTATGCTTCAAGTATTACTATTTATATGTTTTATAAGCTTTTATCTTGAATCATTTGGATCCGAACAATCATGCCACAATAAAGAAAATTACATTGAAAATTATGCTAGGTAGCATTCCACATCAAAAATTCTGTTTTTATCATTTACCTACTCGAGGACGAGCAGGAATAAAGCTTGGGGATGCTTGATACGTCTCCAACGTATCTATAACTTTTGATTGTTCCATGCTATTATGATACCCGTTTTGGATGTTTATGGGCTTTACTCTACACTTTTATATCATTTTTTTGGACTAACCTACTAACCGGAGGCCCAGCCAGAATTGCTGTTTTTTTTGCCTATTTCAGTGTTTCGAAGGAAAGGAATATCAAAAGGAGTCCAAACGGAATGAAACCTTCGGGAGCGATCTTTTTGGAACAAACGCAATCCAGGAGACTTGGAGTGGACGTCAAGAAGCGAACGAGGCAGCCACGAGGGTGCCCGACGCGCCCTAAGGGGGTGGGCGCGGCCCCCACCGTCGTGGGCCCCTCGAGCGTCTTCCTCCTATATATATCTACGTACCCTGAAACCATCCAGGAGTACCATGAAAAACTATTTCCACCGCCGCAACCTTCTGTATCCGCGAGATCCCATCTTGGAGCCTTCGCCGGTGCTCCGCCGGAGGGGTAATCGACCATGGAGGGCCTCTACATCATCTCCAAGGCCTCTCCGATGAGTTGTGAGTAGTTTACCACAGACCTTCGGGTCCATAGTTATTAGCTAGATGGCTTCTTCTCTCTCTTTGATTCTCAATAGAAAGTTCTCCTTCCTCTTCTTGGAGATCTATTCGATGTAACTCTTTTTGTGGTGTGTTTGTCGAGATCCGATGAATTGTGGGTTTATGATCAAGTTTATCTATGAGAAATATTTGAATCTCCTCTGAACTCTTTTATGTATGATTGGTTATCTTTGCAAGTCTCTTCGAATTATCAGTTTGGTTTGGCTTACTAGATTGATCTTTCTTGCAATGGAAGAAGTGCTTAGCTTTGGGTTCAATCTTGCGGTGTCCTTTGCCGGTGACAGCAGGGGCAGCAAGGCACGTATTGTATTGCTGCCATCGAGGATAAAAAGATGGGGTTTATATCATATTGCTTGAGTTTATCCTTCTACATCATGTCATCTTGCTTAATGCGTTACTCTGTTCTTATGAACTTAATACTCTAGATGCAGGAAGGAGTTGGTCGATGTGTGGAGTAATAGTAGTAGATGCAGAATCATTTCGGTCTACTTGTTGCGGATGTGATTCCTATATACATGATCATGCCTAGATATTCTCATAACAATGCACTTTTCTATCAATTGCTCGACAGTAATTTGTTCACCCACCGTAATACTTATGCTATCTTGAGAGAAGCCACTAGTGAAACCTATGGCCCCCGGGTCTATCTTCTATCATACAAGTTTTCCATCTACTTTTATTTGCATATTTTATTTTCCAATCTATATCACAAAAATACCAAAAATATTTATCTTATCTTATTATCTCTATCATATCTCACTTTTGCAAGTTACCGTGAAGGGATTGACAACCCCTTTATCGCGTTGGTTGCGAGGTTCTTGTTTGTTTGTGTAGGTGCGTGGGACTTTTGAGGAGTCTCCTACTGGATTGATACCTTGGTTCTCAATAACTGAGGGAAATACTTACGCTACTTTGCTGCATCACCCTTTCCTCTTCAAGGGAAAAAACAACACATGCTCAAGAGGCGGGACATCTCTCGTGCTTCCGCTTCCATGCTCGCCTCTCCCTGATGGTAATATCCTGACCCAGAACTCATGCTGGCCATGGCAGACGCAAGGGAAGGATGCTGAATGACTTGTTTGTTTTTGTGGATGAGGAGTTGAGGAGGAATGTGCAGTCATCTTGGTATAGTAGTATTTATAACCGAGTACTAATATGCTCCTAAGTGGGAAACCTTTTAGGTTGTGATCGGTGTAAACAGGTTTGCAATTAAATATAACATGGTAGTAGTAGTAATTTGAAATGTGACGAGACGCAAGCTCAAAATTTATTGATGGTTCTAGTTTCGAAGTGCGGCACTATTCCCAGATGGCGTAATGTGGGCACGTGTTCTGAGTCGTGGTGTAGCATATGCCATGGTAGTTCTTTTTCTACTCTGTGTACGTGCAATAACTGGCACCGTTGAATACATATCTTACTGTTATTGGGGAGTTTCACAGGAATAGTCTCGTGCCGAGCTATAGACTAGTCTTCTTTTTCCAAACGCATTACACCTATCTCTTGGGACTTCTCGCACGCGCCATCTCTAGCTCCTTAGGTCGATGCCACCCACATACACTTGTATGCTGAGTTTAGTACGTTGAGATTGATAAGTTTAAAACGCGGAGGCTAAGCTAGAGGCGCGAGGTTTTGGTCAATTTGCAGGCCGCACATGGCACCAACACGACACGAGCATCATCTGCCTGGTGCGCAGTCGGGTGAGTTGTCCAACACAACCAGGCCCTGCTTGGTATCTGCGCCTCGACTTATGTGCAGACAAATTAGGACCAGAGGGAGTACTACTAGTAGTAGTACTACTTTGATGTGTCGCGTCAACTCGCACATGTATGAAAAACTTCGTGAACAAACAAGCATATAAGCTCCCTCCGTCCGAAAAATACTTGTCATCAAAATGGATAAAAAGGGACGTATCTAGAACTAAAATACGTCTAGATACATTTCCTTCTATCCATTTTGATGATAAGTAGTACTTCTTACCCAAAGGAACTTTATATCCAACAGACACAAAATATCCGTTCGACTGATGGAAATTACTCATCTGATGTCGAACTAATTGCTGCATCACCACCAAAACCCACTGTAGGATTGAAAGTATGTCTAGAGGGGGGGGGGTGATTAGACTACTTGACCAAATAAAAATCTAGTCTTTTCCCAATTTTAGTTCTTGGCAGATTTTAACAACTTAGCACAAGTCAAGCAATCTTAACACAATTCAAGCAAGCATGCAATGAGTATATAAGCAGCGGAAAGTAAATCATGCAACTTGCAAGAATGTAAAGGGAGGGGTTTGGAGAGTGCAAACGCAATAGGAGACACATATGTTTTTGTCGTGGTTCCGATAGGTGGTGCTATCGTACATCCATGTTGATGGAGACTTCAACCCACGAAGCTAACGGCTGCGTGAGTCCATGGAGGGCTCCACCCACGAAGGTTCCATGAAGAAGCAACCTTGTCTATCCCACCATGGTCGTCGCCCATGAAGGACTTTCCTCACTAGGGTAGATCTTCACGAAGTAGGCGATCTCCTTGCCCTTACAAACTCCTTGGTTCAACTCCACAATCTTGACGGAGGCTCCCAAGTGACACCTAATCAATCTAGGAGACACCACTCTCCAAAAGGTAATAGATGGTGTGTTGATGATGAACTCCTTGCTCTTGTGCTTCAAATGATAGTGTCCCCAACACTCAACTCTATCTCACAGGATTTGGATTTGGTGGAAAGAAGATTTGAGTGGAAAGCAACTTGGGAAAGGCTAGAGATCAACATTTATGTGGTAGGAATGAAATGTCTTGACCTCAACACAAGTGTAGGTGGTTCTCTCTCAGAAAATGTATGTTGGAAGTGTAGGCACGTTCTGATGGCTCTCTCCAATAATGAAGAGTGGGTGGAGGGGTATATATAGCCTCCACGCAAAATCTAACCGTTACACACAACTTACCAAACTCGGTGGCACCGAATCGTTAAACTTGGTCAGACCGATTTAGTTCATAATGTGACCGTTAGGCATTTCAGTGGGATCGACATGTCAACTCGGTGGGACCGATATCGTTAGGGTTAGGGCATAATGTAATCTCGGTGAGACCGATTACACAAACTTGGCGAGACCGATTTTGGTAATAGACAAACAGAGAGTTGGTTAGGCAAACTCGGTGGGACCGGTATCGTTAGGGTTAGGGCATAAAGTAATCTCGGTGAGACCGATTACACAAACTCAGTGAGACCGATTTTGGTAATAGACAAACAGAGAGTTGGTCAGGCAAACTCGGTGGGACCGATTTGCTCATCTCGGTTGGACAGAAATGTTACGAAAGGGAAATAGAGAGTTTGCATTGCAATCTCGGTGGGACCGATCGCTCATCTTGGTTTGACCGAAAAGTTACGAAGGGAAACAAAGAGATTACAATCCCATCTCGATGAGACCGAAAAGACTAGGGTTTCTGGCAGTGGCTATGTCAAGTGAACTCGGTGGCGCCGGATAGAAAGTTTCGGTGGGGCCGAGTTTGACTTTTGGTTTGGGACATATGTGGATGTGAGAAAGTAGTTGAGTGTCTTTGAAGCATATCACCAAGCACTTTGAGCAAGAAACTCATTAAGCAACACCTCACCCCTCTTAATAGTATTGGCTTTCCTATGGACTCAATGTGATCTTGGATCACTAAAAGTAAATGTAGAGTCTTGTGCTTTGAGCTTGAGCCAATCCTTTTGTCCTTAGTATTTTGAGGGGTCCACGTTTCTCATCCATGCCATGCCAAACATTGAGCTTTCCTGAAATATTTATCTTGAAATAGCATTAGCTCGATGAGCTATATGTTGTTAGGAATTACCAAAACCACCCAGGGATAGTTGCACTTTAAATCTCCCCCCTTTTGGTAATTGATGACAACATATAGATCAAAGCTTCGACAAATGATAATAAGATTGAAAAACATCGTCGCTTTGATAAGTATGTGATAAGCAAGAGCTCCCCCTAAATTTGTGCATTATTTAAAATTTGCTTTGGACCGCAAATGCACAATGTGTTAGGATCATGGGTTACTCTTTCATGTCACATACATCTTGGTGGAGCGCTCAAAATGATAGAAGTTAAAAGCATGCACTCTTCACCAAGCAAGTGAATGATCATATAAGGATATAAGAGATAATATCATCCAACAAGCATTAAGGGTAGCATATGATGAAACACATGATCGAACAAGTAAACAAGTAGCTCACAAGCACACAAACAAGAAGTTCAACCAAAAACAAGAGAGATAAAAAGCAACACTCTCTCGAAGCTTATGATCTATACATTTTCTCCCCCTTTGGCAACAAGTTACCAAAAGGTTAATAAAAATGCATAGTGCTAAACGATCCTCAGGCTTGGTCTTCATGTGGTGGCGTAGAGATGACTCCAAGGACGAAAGCTTCTATTGATGTAGATGGAGCTGGTGGAGTGGCTGCTGGAGCTGGTGGTACTGAAAGTTGTGGCTGCTGGTGCAGATGTAGTAGTTCTTGTGTCTGGAATAGGCACTGCAGCAGATCTCTGACTCCTGGGCACTCTAGTGAAAGTATATGTAGTAGACTTGCCCTTATTTTCCTCCACTTCCTCCTGAAGTTGCTCAACTACTGACTGGATCTCAGTTACCTTGACATCAAGATCATGGAATTTCTGCTCAATGATCCTCTCCAAACTCTCCTGCTTTTGAGTCAGGGTGGCCAAGCCCTTCTCAATCCTCAAGGTGGAGGCAATCAGATATCCAAGCTGATCTTGCTTGCTCTTCAAGAATAGTTGAGATGCTTCTTTAGCTATTGGCATCTTTGCAGCTTTCTCTGCCCTTGCCTTCTCTCTCTTCTCATGTGCTTGCACAGATGATGGGTCTTCTTCATTCATGACAACAATGTTATCCTCAAAGTCTGGCTTGAGGGGTAGATGCTCCTTGTCCAACAAATATGTGCCTGTGCCCATCTTGGAGTTGATGAGAACCTGAATCTGTGGAGCATACCCACAAGATCTCTTCTGATCTGCAGCAGTCCTCTTGATTGTTTCCACAATCAGACTCATCACCTTGAACTTTTGAGGCACATCAAATATATGCAGCAAGTTGATGGAGTGTCCTCTGATCATTTTGTGATCACCTGACTTGGGTAGCAATGTGTGCCTTAGGATCCAGTTGATTGTTTGCAGCCCTGACAGTAGGTGTTCCACCGAGCCAAACTTGTGAGTCTCTAGGTCTGCATCCGGAATCTCCTTGTACATGCTAGCCATTGAGTTGTGATCCTTCTTCTTCTTGGCATAGACATCCAAGACATCTTCATGAGATTTTGGGGGCATTTATCAATCTAGCCCACTCATCAACTGTAGATTGGTACCTTGTACCCTCTGACATCCACACTATTCTTCCATCTGGATAGAAATGAGAAGTTGAATAGAATTGCATGATCAGCTCATCATTCCACTTGGTAAGCTTCTGGCCAACAAACTTGTCAACCTCACATGCCTTGAAGCTGTCATATACACCTGGGAAGTGCTCTTCATTCTCTCTTATGTAGGTCCAGTCCACCCATCTCATGTCACACACTATGGGCTTCTTGTCAAGAAGGATTGTCTCATAGAAATCTTATTGTTCCTTTGTGTGGAACCTGTAGTCCACAGCAGTTCTCCTCCTAACAGCATAGGGGTCAGCCTTTCTCCACTGTCTCAGTCCTGCATCCTTCCTGAGTTTCATGTTCTCTGCAACAGGATGTGCATCATTATGGTCAGGGATCTTTGGCTTTAGCTTTCTTAGAACAAGTGAATCATCTTCTTCTTCTTCAGAAGCTTCAGACACTGGGGCCTTGTTCTTCTCCTCAGCAGGTATACTTCTGGTGTTCCTCTTAGGTGCAGAATTTTGAGCTGGAGCTTTGGGAGTAGGTTTGGTCTTAGGAGCAGCCCCTGACTTAATAGCATCTCCCATGAGCTTTTGAGCCTTAGGAGCTGGAGCAGCATCCTCTTCCTCTTCATCTTCCTCATCAGAAGAGTGCTTCTCAAATTCTACCATTGGATCAACTCTCTTGCACCATCTCCCTCTCTTTCTTTCCTTCTTTTTCCCTTCTGTAGCAGCCTCTTTGGGTTCAGATCTCAAATTTTCTTGAGTGGATGCTCTGACCTTTAACATAGGAACTCTTTTGGCTGGTGCCTTTCTGTTCATGCCTGGGTTTGTTGATGCAACAGTGCCAAACTCTTTCTTCACCACCTTCTTCTTGGAAGTGGCCTCGTCCTCAGCTGCAACATAGTCTGCATCCTCTGAATCAGATGTTCTCTTCTTCCTTGTCCTGGTAGCTGCCTTTGGCAAGTTACTAGGTGTGCTCCTGCTGCCCTCATCATAGCTGCTGGAGGGACTAGTGCCTTCACTTATCTGAACCTCTTCCTTTGACTTGTTCTAACTATCGCTTTGATCAGACATCTTCAGGCAAACTATCAGCAGACCCTGTGAATAGGTTGTAGATGAGGTAGAGTAGATGAGCATCACAAAGTACAGAGGTTTTGCAAAACAATTGACTCAAAACTTAGTTTTAGTTCTCCACAGAAAGCATTTCGGAGCTACTGACTTGTAAACTCGGTGATACCGAAGCAGCTTTTGGAACTTAAACTAGTGAACTCGGTCAGACCGAGTCACACTTTGGTGGCACCGAGACTGCTAGGGTTTCACAACGAATCGAACTCGGTCACACCAATTTGCAATTCTCGGTCAGACCAAAAATCGCATGTGCAATGGCCTAAGCCAAATCGGCGAGACCAATTTCAACAATTCGGTCGGTCTGAGATGAGTTCGGCGGAAACCTGACCCTAAATTTTCAAATCAGATCTAATGTACAGGATGTTTTCGATGGACAGGATGATTTCATATGTGGCAAGAATCATGGCAAAGCAATGTGCTATGAATCAGAGTTAATGAATAGCACAAAGTATCAAGTTCATACCATATCTCGTGGTGAACTTGCTACGGCGGCAACGGCGGGGCAGATTGCCGTTGACAGCGGCAGAGACCAGCGACGGGAGGTCGCTAGCGGTGAGAAGACGATCCGGAGACCTGAAGAGGCAGAGCAGGTTACGCGCGGGTGAAGGGTTTCGGAAAATTTTCCAAAATTTGACCCATCAGTATATATAACCTGACCCTGTCGGTGTGACTTAGTGGAACAACTCGGTGGCACCGAGATGCAAAACTGCGAGCAATTACTGCAACTCGGTATGACCGAAAGGTTCTAATCGGTTGCACCAAGATTGAAAACCTAGATCAACTAAGTGATCTCGCTGTGACCGAAAAGGATGAACCGGTCAAACCGAAATGCACAAAGAGGCTTTGGAAGTTTAATTCTATGACAGATCGGGGACTCCGAGTGCTCCTCACACAGAGTGGTTCGAATCTGACTTGATCAAACTTTTTGATGTAGCATGAATAGAGTTTGAGACGAGAAAAACATAGATAGCTAGAGAAGGTTCTTAGCCATTCTTGTCCATCCATTTGGCAAAAGAGAAAAAGACCAAGCAATCAAAGCAACAAATGGATGTCCTCGAATGAGTAAAATATGCAACCAACATGCTCACACAATAAAATGGCAAATGAAATATGTGGCAAAGCATGCACAACCAATTCTAGCATCTATCAAACAATTGGCAATGACTAGGTCATCTATATATGAGTATATTGACTTAGGAGTCAAATGAGAACATTTGATCATAGGTCATACTCATCATTTAAGCACAAGTGGGGTTGCCACTTTTACATAAAGCATTGTTGTGTTCACACCATTAGAGTTGCTTTAGCTCAATTCTTTAGAGTAAAGCTCCCCCTAGATGTGATATCCCCCCTAAGAGGGATGAACTAACCTTGGGTTTTGTCGATAATGACTTCATGTAGGTGTTGAAGATACGGATGCTGAAAGTTGATGTAGATCATTCGGAGCAATCCATTGGAGTGAGTTGCACTTTCAATACCTACACGGGTTAATCCCACAAGGAACAAGCAAGGATATCCATAGACATAGAGTGATGCACACACAAGATGATGTCCATGAAAGCATTAGGTTACCTTGTTCCTCGTCTTACCAACAAGAGGGTTTGTGACTCCTTGGACTGGTGCAAGATATGGAAGTTGTTTGCACTTGTCCTTGCCAAAATGATAAGAGTGAAGTATGTTTGCGGAGTCACCCTCAAGAAATCTCTAGTTCTTCTTCTTTGGGATCCACATCATCTTGATGGGAATCCTAGGAGTTGTAGTCGTACTTGATGAAGTAGAACTTGATGTAGTCTTGGGAACCCACTTGACTAAGGCCATAGGAGCTTCTTCAAATGCATCAATCTCCTCTTGAAGCTTGTCCTTGCCTTTTTGCTTGTGGTCTTGTGGTGGAAGATCATCTTGAGCTTGTGTTCCTTTGAAAGAAGTAGGATCGTACTTCTCTTGTTGAGGAACAAACTTCATCTTGGGGTATTGATCTTCTTCCCACTCAACTCCATTGGCATTGAACTTTCGTTCAAAACCAACACCTTGATTCTTCCGGTGCCTTCCTTACTTGCGTACAATCTCCTCGAATTGCTTACTTCCGGCAAGGCTCTTGTAAACACCTTTCTCTATAATTCCCTTTAAGATATTTTCTTGCTCAAGTGTAACTTGGCTAAGAGAACTACTAGAAGCAACAATATTGCATTTATCATGATTATTGTTACTACTAGAAGAAGAATCTTTCTTGTTCTTGTTACTAGACTTGACTTGTGGCATGTAAGTAGATAAGAGTAAATGCTTGGCAATGTAAGAAGAACTTTTCTTGCGAAGATCATCATTGATTTCCCTTAAAAACTCATGCTCTTGCTCAAGGTTGAGCTTTTCAAAGCGTAACTTCTCATGAGTCTTTAAAAGTTCTCGATGACCTTCCAAGATAGTTTCATGAGCTAACTTAAGAGTGTTTAGTTCTTTACTTAGGCAATCAATCTTCTCCTTATCATTGTCATTCGTTTTATCTGGATTAGCATGATTAATTGATGTTTCATCATAGTATTCATCACTAGACTTGTCAACAAGTAAATCATCATCACCTAATAAGTCATCTTCATCACTATTGAAATCAACATACTCAGGGTGTGATACCTTTGGGCCATTAGGCATGAAGCATCTTCCAATTCCTTCATTTGGTGAGTCAAATATGTCATAGGAGTTGGTTGACACAAGTGCTAGACCGGCAACACCTTCATCTTGAGTATATTCGGAGTCAGAGTGATAGCTTCTCTCGGAGTGATTGTCGGAGTCGGAGCTAGATACCCATTCACCAACATGAGCTTGATGTCTTCGTTTTGTGTAGCTCCTTGATGACTTGTCCTTCCTTTCCGAATCCTTGCTTCTCCGGGATGTTCTTCGTTCATAACGATCATCTCTCCTCCTCCTCTCTCTTGGTGGTGATTCTTCTCTTCTACTTCTCCTCTTGGGTGATTCTTCTATTCTTTTGTGGGGTGCTGTACACTCATTGGAATAGTGTCCGGGTCTCCCACAATTATAGCAATTGCGCTATCGAATAGAAGATCTTTTGTCATTGTAGGACCTTGAACTAGTGCAAGATGTGGAAGTTGATTGCACTTGTTGTTGCCAAAAAGATATGAGTGAAGTATGTTGGCGGAGTCACGCTCAAGAACTCTCTAGTTCTTCTTCTTCGGGATCCACATCATCTTGATGGGAATCCTTAGAGTTGTAGTCATACTTGATGAAGTAGAACTTGACGTAGTCTTGGGAACCCACTTGACCAAGGCCTTAGGAGCTTCTTCAAATGCATCAATCTCCTCTTGAAGCTTGTCCTTGCCTTTTTGCTTGTGGTCTTGTGGTGGAAGATCATATTGAGCTTGTGTACCCTTGAAGGAAGTAGGATCATACTTCTCTTGTTGAGGAACAAACTTCGTCTTGGGATATTGATCTTCTTCCCACTCAACTCCATTGGCATTGGACTTTCATTCAAAACCAACACCTTGGTTCTTCCGGTGCCTTCCTTGCTTGCGTACAATTTCCTCAAATTGTTTACTCCCGGCAAGGCTCTTGTAAACACCTTTCTCTATAATTCCCTTCAATAAGCTATTTTCTTGCTCAAGTGTAACTTGGCTAAGAGAATCATTAGTGGAATCAAGAGAACTACTAGAATCAACAATATTGGATTTAGCATGATTATTGTTACTACTAGAGGAAGAATCCTTCTTGTTTTTGTTAATGGACTTGACTTGAGGCATGTAAGTAGATAAGAGTAAACGCTTGGCAATGTAATAAGAACTATTCTTACGGAGATCATCATTGATTGAACTCATGCTCTTGCTCAAGGTTAAGCTTTTCAAAGCGTAATTTCTCATGAGTCCTTAAAAGTTCTCGATGATCTTCTAAGATAGTTTCATGAGCTAATTTAAGAGTGTTTAGTTCTTTACTTAGGCGCTCAATCTTCTCCTTATCATTGTCATTTGTTTTATCTGGATTAGCATGATTAATTGATGTTTCATCATAGTATTCATCACTAGACTTGTCAACAAGTAAATCATCATCACCTAACAAGTCATCTTCATCACTATTGAAATCAACATACTCGGGGTGTGATACCTTTGGGCCTTTAGCCATGAAGCATCTTCAAATTCCTTCATTTGGTGAGTCAAATATGTCATAGGAGTTGGTTGACACAAGTGCTAGACCGGCAACACCTTCATCTTGAGTATATTCGGAGTCGGAGTGATAGCTTCTCTCGGAGTGATTGTCGGAGTCGGAGCTAGATACCCTTTCACCAACATGAGCTTGATGTCTTCATTTTGTGTAGCTCCTTGATGATTTGTCCTTCCTTTCCGAATCCTTGCTTCTCCGGGATGTTCTTCTTTCATAACGATCATCTCTACTCCTCCTCTCTCTTGGTGGTGATTCTTCTCTTCTACTTCTCCTCTTGGGTGATTCTTCTCTTCTTTTGTGGGGTGCCGTACACTCATTGGAATAGTGTCCGGATCTCCCACAATTATAGCAATTGCACTCTCGACTAGAAGATCTTTTGTCATTGTAGGACCTTGAACTAGTGCAAGATGTGGAAGTTGATTGCACTTGTTGTTGCCAAAAAGATATGAGTGAAGTATGTTGGCGGAGTCACGCTCAAGAACTCTCTAGTTCTTCTTCTTCAGGATCCACATCATCTTGATGGGAATCCTTGGAGTTGTAGTCATACTTGATGAAGTAGAACTTGACATAGTCTTGGGAACCCACTTGACCAAGGCCTTAGGAGCTTCTTCAAATGCATCAATCTCCTCTTGAAGCTTGTCCTTGCTTTTTTGCTTGTGGTCTTGTGGTGGAAGATCATCTTGAGCTTGTGTACCCTTGAAGGAAGTAGGATCATACTTCTCTTGTTGAGGAACAAACTTCGTCTTGGGATATTGATCTTCTTCCCACTCAACTCCATTGGCATTGAACTTTCATTCAAAACCAACACCTTGGTTCTTCCGGTGCCTTCCTTGCTTGCGTACAATTTCCTCAAATTGCTTACTCCCGGCAAGGCTCTTGTAAACACCTTTCTCTATAATTCCCTTCAATAAGCTATTTTCTTGCTCAAGTGTAACTTGGCTAAGAGAATCATTAGTGGAATCAAGAGAACTACTAGAATCAATAATATTGGATTTAGCATGATTATTGTTACTACTAGAGGAAGAATCCTTCTTGTTTTTGTTAATGGACTTGACTTGAGGCATGTAAGTAGATAAGAGTAAACGCTTGGCAGTGTAAGAAGAACTTTTCTTACGGAGATCATCATTGACTGAACTCATGCTCTTGCTCAAGGTTAAGCTTTTCAAAGCGTAATTTCTCATGAGTCCTTAAAAGTTCTCGATGATCTTCTAAGATAGTTTCATGAGCTAACTTAAGAGTGTTTAGTTCTTTAGTAAGAAGCTCAATCTTCTCCTTATCATTGTCATTCGTTTTATCTTGATTAGCATGATTAATTGACGTTTCATCATAGTATTCATCACTAGAGTTGTCAACAAGTAAATCATCATCACCTAACAAGTCATCTTCATCACTATTGAAATCAACATACTCGGGGTGTGTTACCTTAGGGCCTTTAGCCATGAAGCATCTTCCAAGTCCTTCATTTGGTGAATCAAATATGTCATAGGAGTTGGTTGACACAAGTGCTAGACCGGCAACACCTTCATCTTGAGTATGTTCGGAGTTGGAGTGATAGCTTCTCTCGGAGTGATTGTCGGAGTCGGAGCTGGATACCCATTCACCAACATGAGCTTAATGTCTTTGTTTTGTGTAGCTCTTTGATGATTTGTCCTTCCTTTCCGAATCCTTGCTTCTCCGGGATGTTCTTCATTCATAACGATCATCTCCACTCTTCCTCTCTCTTGGTGGTGATTCTTCTCTTCTACTTCTTCTTTTTGGAGAATCTTCTCTTCTTTTGTAGGGAGCTGTACACTCATTGGAATAGTGTCTGGGTTTTCCACAATTGTAGCAATTACGCTCATGACTAGAAAATCTTTTGTCATTGTAGGACCTTGACTTGGAACTTCTTTCCTTGCTTCGACTCTTGTAGAACTTGTTGACATTTTTCACCATTAGGCTCAATTCTTAATTGAAGGTTTGTTTCTCACTTGATGATGTGGGAGCCTCACATGAGGCTTTGTAAGCACCACTTGACTTGTTGTGGAGCTCTTCCTTATCCTTGAGTGACATCTCATGAGCAACAATTCTTCCAATGACTTCTGTTGGCTTGAGATCTTTGTAATTGGGCATCATTTGGATCAATGTGCACACGGTATCATATTTTCCATCCAAGGCTCTTAGGATCTTCTTGATGATGAATTTGTCGGTCATCTCTTCACTTCCTAAGCCGGCAATCTCATTTGTGATGAGAGCAAGCCTAGAGTACATTTCAGCGATGCCTTCACCATCCTTCATTTTGAACTTGTCAAGTTGACTTTGAAGTACATCCAATTTGGATTCCTTGACGGAGTCGGTACCTTCGTGCATGTCAATCAAAGTATCCCAAATTTCCTTTGCATTCTCAAGATGGCTGATTTTGTTGAATTCTTCAGGGCACAATCCGTTGAAGAAAATATCACAAGCTTGAGCATTGTATTGCAGCATCTTCAACTCTTCCGCGGTAGCTTCACGGTTCGGTTCTCTCCCATCAAAGAATTCACCTTGCAAGCCAATACACACAATAGCCCAAACGGTGGGGTTATGTCCAAGAATATGCATTTTCATCTTATGCTTCCAACTAGCAAAATTTGTACCATCAAAGTAAGGACCTCTACGGTGGTAATTTCCCTCGCTAGACGCCATACTCTCCTAGGTTGTGAAACCAAGGCTATGACCACCAAATGCTATGGAAATCAAAGCAAATGGAGACCAAAGCTCTGATAGAAATTGAGGGATCGAAAGTATGTCTAGAGGGGGGGGGGTGATTAGACTACTTGACCAAATAAAAATCTAGCCTTTTCCCAATTTTAGTTCTTGGCAGATTTTAACAACTTAGCACAATTCAAGCAATCGTAACACTATTCAAGCAAGCATGCAATGAGTATATAAGTAGCGGAAAGTAAATCATGCAACTTGCAAGAATATAAAGGGAGGGGTTTGGAGAGTGCAAACGCAATAGGAGACATGAATGTTTTTGTCGTGGTTCCGATAGGTGGTGCTATCGTACATCCATGTTGATGGAGACTTCAACCAACGAAGGGTAACGGCTGCGCGAGTCCAGGGAGGGCTCCACCCACGAAGGGTCCATGAAGAAGTAACCTTGTCTATCCCACATTGGCTCTCGCCCATGAAGGACTTGCCTCACTCGGGTAGATCTTCACGAAGTAGGCAATCTCCTTGCCCTTACAAACTTCTTGGTTTAACTCCACAATCTTGACGGAGGCTCCCAAGTGACACCTAACTAATATAGGAGACATCACTCTCCAAAAGGTAATAGATTGTGTGTTGATGATGAACTCCTTGCTCTTGTGCTTCAAATGATAGTCTCCCCAACACTCAACTCTCTCTCACAGGATTTGGATTTGGTGGAAAGAAGATTTGAGTGGAAAGCAACTTGGGAAAGGCTAGAGATCAAGATTTATGTGGTAGGAATGGAATATCTTGACCTCAACACAAGTGTAGGTGATTCTCTCTCAGAAAATGTATGTTGGAGTGTAGGCACGTTCTGATGGCTCTCTCCACAAATGAAGAGTGGGTGGAGGGGTATATATAGCCTCCACACAAAATCTAACTATTACACACAACTTACCAAACTCGATGGGACCGAATCGTTAAACTCGGTCAGACCTATTTAGTTCATAATGTGACTGTTAGCATTTCGGTGGGACCGACATGTCAACTCGGTGGGACCAATATCGTTAGGGTTAGGGCATAACGTAATCTCGGTGAGACCGATAACACAAACTCGGTGAGACCAATTTTGGGAATAGACAAACAGAGAATTGGTCAGGCAAACTCGGTAGGACCGATATTGTTAGGGTTAGGGCATAACGTAATCTCGGTGTGACCGATTACACAAACTCGGTGAGACCGATTTTGGTAATAGACAAACAGAGAGTTGGTCAGGCAAACTCGGTGGGACCGATTCACTCATCTCAGTTGGACCGAAACGTTACGAAAAGGAAACAAAGAGTTTGCATTGCAATCTCGGTGGGACCGATCACTCATCTCGGTTTGACCGAAACGTTATGAAGGGAAACAGAGAGATTACAATCCCATCTTGGTGAGACCGAGATCCCTATCGGTGAGACCGAAAAGACTAGGGTTTTTGGCAGTGGCTATGTCAACTGAACTCAGTGGCGCCGGATAGAAAGTTTCGGTGGGGCCGAGTTTGACTTTTGGTTTGGGACATATGTGGATGTGAGAAAGTAGTTGAGGGTCTTTGGAGCATACCACTAAGCACTTTGAGCAAGAAACTCATTAAGCAACACCTCACCCCCCCCCCCTCTTAATAGTATTGGCTTTCTGTCACATCCCTAGTTCTGGTATGCTCAAGGCTAGCTACTCATGTGTGCATCATGTTTAAATTCCATTAAATTTGAAATGGGGATTTGTGAAACCATCGGAATTCATCTTTGGAAATGACCCAGATAAAAATCAAACCAATATTGTTAGGAGCTCATAAGTATTTATTTTGGGCATTTGGAATCAATGCAGTAATTATTTGCTTTGGATATATATTGTTATATATATATAATATTGTCCAAAAATTATGCTAGTTGATGAGGAGCTCTGGAATAATACCACTAGCTCTTACAAAAGTTGGCATAAGAAAACAAAATGGTTTAGTATTCTTTATAAAACCAAACAAATGTCAAAAAAATAGAAAAGAAACAGAAATGGAAAAAACCTACCTGTGCTTACCTGCGGCCCAACTCCTGTGTTGGCCTAGTACTGTGCGGCCCAGCTGGGCCAGCCCTCCAGCGCCGTCGTCCTCCTGGCGCCAGTCGGCCAAGCGTGTGGCTGGCGCGCACGCACGGCCGTGCCGCTATGCCACCTACCTGCCTGGCCCCTCCCTCATCGCCTGGAAGCCCCGCGCAACGCCACGCGCCGCCCCGCACCTCTCTCACTCTCTCTCGTTTCCCCTCCTCCCCTGGATCTCCCTCTCTCGACCCGCCCGAGCGCTACCGTCGCTGTCGCTCGCCATTGCCGTAGCCACCGCCACCCCCTCGCCCTCTCCCCGTGCTCAGAAGGTCTGCCACGTCGCAGGCTACCTCCCCGTCAAGCCACGCGCCTCAAGAGGCCCTAGAGAGCCGCCATCACCGTCGTCTTCATCTCCGGTCGCCGGAGATCGCCCTCGCTGTTCCGCTCACGTACGGCCTCCCCCGAGCTCGCTGAAGACGCCACTGGAACCGCTGTGATCTCCTACTCCGTTCTCCTCTCCCCGTTCCTCAGTTCTCGCGCCGTAGCTCCCTCCCCCACCACGGCCATAGCACCTCGCCGCCGTCCATGTCGCCACTGCAGCCACACCTATGGCAGCCTGCAACCGAGCACGCCACCATGGTCGGTACGTCTCCAGGAGACGAACGCGACCAACCCCGGCCCCTGCCATGCACCGTAGCCTCTTCTCCCCTCCCCGCCAAACTCCGGCCGCCGCCCAAGTAGTCGCCGCCGTCGATCTAGGTTGTCTCCGTTGAAACGGAGGGCACCACTGGATGCGCGCGAGCCTGGGCTTCGCGTAGGTGCTCTCCGCCGCATGATTGGTCGCCAGAGCGACAATCCCGAGCCCTCCGCCGCGTTCGGCCTCGCCGACGGCTAAACGCCGATGGGGTTTGACCGCTTTGACCTCGCCGGCCCGTCAGGTGGGCCCTGTGGGTCAGGTGATTATCTTAGGGCTAATCACCGTTAACCAAACCCCCTAACACTGACAAGTGGGCCTAGTGCCCCCTAATCCTTTTAGTTAGGCTAATAAACCCATGTTTAACCCTGAGACACTAACGTGTGGACCACACATGTCAGGTTTGACCCAGTCAGCACTGTTGACTTGCTGACGCAAGCATGACGCAGTGCTGACGCAATAATTTCTTTTCTGGTTTTAAAATAAATCAGGAAATTCCAGAAAATTAATAAAAGTTCAAAAATTCACAAAAATTCAACCGTAGCTCAGATTGAAATAATTTATATATGAAAAATTATGAGAAAAATTAAATCTAGACATTTGTACCAGTTTCATGCATGACTAACCAACTTATACCTACTGTATAGGTGAAAACACATGAATGGCATTTATAAAGGCTTATTTTGGAGTTGCATTTGAATCTTTGGTTCAAATGGACTTCAACCAAATGACTACTAGTTGCATTAGCTCAAACAACATCACATCTACATGCCATGTTCATGCATCATATTGTTGCATATCATTGTGTTTTGATTGTTGACACCGTTCCTTCTCGATAGGTCCTGCTCCGGAGAGTGCTCCACAGTACCTGTCTATGGAGCAGTACCCCCCTGTTGGTCTATCAGGCAAGCAAACCCCCTTGTTCCTTCTGATACAATCCTACTCTGTCGCTCCTGCTCTCAGTTATTGCATTAGGACAAACAACGATTCAACTACTACTTTGTGCTGCGGTAGTTGAACCCATTCCTCTGCGTGACCTGTCATTGCCACAGTAAATAGTTGAAACCCACTAGCATGTGTAGGAGTTGATTGAGCCATGTTGTGTTCTTACCATGCCATGCCTGCTATTGCTTATAGTTTTGTCAGGTCTGATTCATTGGGAATGAATTGGAGTGTTACGATATGTTCTGATGCTGAGACTTAAGTGTGTGAACACGATTTGGTAACAGTAACAGTGAGAGGCCATGTAGAAGTACATGGTGGGTTGTCTCACTGGAACCATCCTTAAGCACTGAGTTCTGTGTATGTTGTCCAATGACTAGCTACTACCACACATTGGGTTCCGGTAACTCGGCCCCTCTCGACTTATTAACCAACTTGATCTCTATCCAGGAGTTGCAACTAGTTTCTGGTGTTTGTAGGTAGTGCTATTTTTCTACCGAGTGGCACCCGGCAGGGTAGGCTTGGGACAGACTAGGCACATGTGGCACGGTGTACCAAGTGGCACCCGGATGGTGGGCTTGGGAACCCTGCTCACATCGTTTGGGGCCGTGAGCGACACCCCGGCCGGATCTCCTTGTGGATGGAACCCGAATAGGCGATAAATCTGGACTAGAGTCTTGTGTGGTTAGTTAGGTCGTGGCCGACACCCTCGCCAGGCTTCCGCTTGAAGGTTGCCGAGATACATGACGTGTACATGGCGGTAAGTGGCGAGAGCGTGTGTGAAGAAGTACACCCCGGTAGGGTTAACATGATCTATTCGAATAGCTGGGTCCGCGGTTATGGACTTCTTGGATGCTTACGTGGTACATAGACAACTTGAAGTGCATACTCTAAAATTCTCAAGACAAGTGTGAGTGCTATGGATGGCCTTCTCGTAGGGAGATGGGGATGAATCCATAGTGGTGTATTGTGTGGTGATTAATGGACTCGTGTGTGCCATCTCACCTCAAAGAAGTTTCTCCAACTCGTAGAACAGGATTGCCACTGAGTCAAAGCTGGCTTGCTGCAACTAAACCCCACATTACCTTCTTGATACAGATGCATGTATGATAGGATCTGATGTAAGTCTTGCTGAGTACCTTTGTACTCATGTTGCTTTATTTATGTTGTTTTCAGCGAAGACTTTGGTCTTACTAGTTACGTGGACTTCGACAAGTAGCTTGTACCTCAGGTACGAGCTTGATTAGATGTTGTAGATAGTCAGGCTCTTCAGCCTTTTTCATTTGTAGATGTCTGTACTCAGACATGTAATGCTTCCGCTTGTTGCTTGTGTGCTCTGAATGTTGGGTCATGTGACCCCTGCTTGTAATAAATGCTATAATGGCTCTTCTGAGCCTTTATCTATATGAGTTGTTGAGTTATGTTGTGATGCCATGTTGTACAACACATACTTGCATGTTATGCATACGTGTAATGTGTATTGCTATGTGTGGGATCTGACTATCTAGTTGTTTATCCTTAGTAGCCTCTCTTACAGGGAAATGTCTCCTAGTGCTTCCACTGAGCCCTGGTAGCTTGCTACTGCTCCGAAACACTTAGGCTGGCCGGCATGTGTCCTTCTTCGTTCCTGTGTCTGTCCCTTTGGGGAAATGTCACGCGGTGTCTATCGGAGTCCTGTTAGCCTGCTACAACCCGGATTCTCCAGAGTCCTACTAGCCCAGCTGCTACAGCCCAGATACACTCGCTGATGACCGACACGTTCGTTGCTGGGTCATGTATGCCTGTCCTTGTAAGTTAGTGAGACTTTGGGTTCATGACTAGCCATGTCAGCCTGGGTTCTTGTCATATGGATGCTAGCGACACTATCATATACGTGTGCCGAAAGGCGCAAACGGTCCCGAGCATGGTATGGCGACACCCGTGGGAATATCGTGTGTGAGGCCGCAAAGTGATATGAGGTGTTACATGCTAGATCAGTGTGGCATAGAATTGGGGTCCTGACAGCTTTGGTATCAGAGCCTGACTGCCTGTAGGATTACCAAGCTAAACTGGTCAAAGTTGAGTCTAGAAATTCTTTAGTTATGTAAGGGAATTGATTGTGGGAAGGAACATAAGTCTCTTTTTACTCCTAATACCTCATGGCCTTCTGATCTGAGTCATCCTACCTTTCCTACGGGGTTAAGGAACTGGGCTTTCTCTTCCGTCTATCAGGATCACGTGTTACTACTCTGTAGTCCCATAGCATTGGTTGATCAGAGTCATATCCCAGTTTTCGAGTACTTCCGGTGTAGCCTGTTTAGTATGTTCTCAGAACCTTGACTGGTGATGTTGAGTTGTTGTACTACTCCATTTTAGCAGGATGTCCCATTTTGAGCATTTTACTATCGTTATGCTTCCGGAATTGCCCTAGAAGTTTGAGAGATACTAATTTCCTTGTCCTACATTCTACAACCTATAGTTGATGCTGATTCCGTCCTTGATTTCTTTTTCTCAGGATGTCATCAGTTAAGCGAAGTTCTGTTGCTCGTAGCCAGAACTGCGGAGATGGTGGGGATGAAGATCCTCCCGACCCGCCTTCATTGACAGAGTTCATGTTAGAGATGGAGGGAAACAAGCGTGAGTCTAACTGCTTGTTGGCACATATCGAGGAGAACACCGCACATCAGTCCAATAAGTCTGCGACCATTCATGACTTCATTCGCTTGCACCCACCTACCTTTCATCATTCTATTGAGCCACTCGATGCAGATGACTGGCTCCGTAGCATCACCCATAAGCTACGTTCCGCGAACGTAGCTAAAGATGACAAGGTTACCTATGCCACATACCATCTGGAAGGTCGTACGAGTCTTTGGTGACAGAACTATGAGGCTATGCTTCCAGCTGGCCAGATTCCTACCTGGAGGGATTTCACTGAGGCTTTTCGTGAGCATCACATTCCCCAGGCCCTCATCGATCGCAAGAGAGAAGAGTTCTGTAGTTTCACCCAGAGTAAGATGGCTGTTGATGCATACAGCAGAGAGTTCGAGAACCTCGCCCGCTATGCTTTAGAAGAGGTGTTCACGAACGCCAAGAAGCAGGTTAGGTTTCGAAAGGGTCTCAACCCCAAGTTGCGTCGTGATCTCCACCTGCATCATTGTGATACATTCCAAGATCTTGTGAACAAGGCCATTAATGCAGAGACAACCCAGCTCACTTACGAGGAGTCTCGTAAGCACACCCGTGATTTGGGATCTTCCTCCGGTTCTAGTTCTCAGAAGCGCCGGATATGGGTTCCAAACTCCGCTCTTCCCTCCGGATATTCACCAAGACCATCTTATGTGGTACCTCACCCAGCTCAATCGTATGCTCCACCCAGGCCTATTGGTAGACCGCTTGTCAGTGCGGGTCCACGTCCAACTTCAGGGACTTGCTTCACATGCGGGAAGCCAGGACACTATGCACGTGACTGCTCCCAGACTAGTTATGATCCACCCCAGCCCGAGAAGTCTATTGGCTGTGTTAAGCCATCAGGTAAGACGATGAGTGCCAAGCCAGCTTGCCCTAAACGTGGATGTGTGCATCACGTCTCAGCTAAAGATGCTCATGATGATCCGAATGTCGTTCTTGGTACACTCCTTGTCAATTGTCATCCAACATTGGTTCTATTCGATACTGGAGCATCTCACTCCTTCATTTCTGAAGCTTATGCTCGTTTGCATGACATGTCATTCTATGATATGCCAACTCCGCTTGAAATCCAAACCCTAGGGTCTAGATGGCAAACCACCAGAATAAGCTATGGTAATGAAATCCTTGTTGGACTTGTATTCCTTGCATCACTTGTAGCCCTCAAGTCCTCGGATATTAACATCATCTTGGGTATGGACTGGATGACAGCTCATCATGCCAAGATTGATTGTTACACCAGATCTGTTCAGCTTACACACCCATCTGGCAAGATAGTCACTGTCTCCACTAGAGTTGCAAGGCGTCAGGTCTATTCTCTTAATGCCAGCCCTCTTCCAGAGCTTGAAGATATCCCGGAAGTCCGTGACTTTCCGGATGTCTTTCCAGAGGAACTGCCAGGTGTTCCACCTGACAGAGATGTAGAGTTCGTCATAGATCTTATCCCAGGAACCGCTCCAATCTCTAGGAGACCTTACAAAATGGCACCCTTAGAACTAGCCAAGCTTAAGAAACAACTTGATGAGTCCTTACAAAAGGGTTTTATCCATCCTAGTTCTTCTCCTTGGGCTTGCCCCGTCCTCTTCATCAAGAAGAAGGATGGTACGGACCGGATGGTTGTAGATTATCGTCCCATTAACCTGGTCACGATAAAGAACAAATATTCGCTTCCCCGGATCAACGACCTGTATGATCAGCTCGCTAGATCCTCAGTCTTCTCCAAGATGGATTTGAGGTAAGGCTACCACCAAATCAAGATCAGAAACAGGACATCCCCAAGACAGCCTTTGTCACCCGTTATGGCCAGTACGAGTACACCGTCATGTCCTTCGGTCTAACCAACGCTCTAGCTACATTCTCCCGCTTGATGAACTCGATCTTCATGGAGTACTTAGATAAATTTGTCGTGGTTTATCTTGATGATATTCTTATTTACTCAAAGAACGAGGAAGAGCATGCCGAACATCTTAGACTTGTGTTAGAGAAACTCAGAGAGCATCACCTTTATGCCAAGTTCTCCAAGTGTGAATTTTGGTTGCCAGAAGTGACCTACCTAGGCCACGTGATCTCTGGTAAGGGCATTGCTGTCAATCCCGAGAGAGTTAAGTCCGTTCTTGATTGGACTCCACCTGAAACAGTTAAACAAGTTAAGAGTTTCCTTGGTCTAGCCAGCTATTGCCACCGCTTTGTTGAAAACCTCTCTAAAGTGGCCAAACCTCTCACGGAACTTCTCACGAAAGATAAAAAGTTTGAGTGGTCCCCACAGTGTAAGTACAGTTTTCAGGAACTGAAAAGACGCCCGAGTTCTGTTCCCATACTTGTGCCACCGGATTTCACCAAGGACTTTGTTATCCATTGTGATGCCTCACGACAGGGACTAGGTTGCATTCTTATGCAGGATCGTCATGTGATTGCCTATGCATCTCGACAGTTGCATCCACGTGAGGAGAATTATCCTACACATGATCTAGAGCTTGCAGCCATAGTCTATGCACTCAAGACCTGGCGACACTACCTTCTTGGTAAACGTTGCAAGATCTACACCGATCACCAGAGTCTCAAGTATATCTTCACCCAACCAGATTTGAACCTTAGGCAAAGACGTTGGTTGGAGGTGGTCTCAGATTATGATCTAGGGATTACCTACACCCCAGGCAAAGTCAATGTCATGGCTGATGCGCTAAGTCGTAAATCCTATTGCAACAATCTCGTGTTGCAGCAAGGCCAACCACTTCTCCATGAGGAATTCTATAAGCTTAACCTTCACATTGCTCCTCAGGGATTCCTTTCTACCTTGGTGGCGAAGCCTACTATTGTGGATCATATCATAGAAGTCCAGAAGCATGATACGGGAATCTCCCGAATCAAGAAAAATATCTCCAAGGGAGTAGCTGGTTGTTTCTCTATGGATGAACGAGGTGTTGTTTACTTTGGGAACCGCTTGTTGGTTCCCAAGAGTCAGCAGATGCAATAATTGATTCTTAAGGAGGCACATGAATCTCCTCTCACAATTCATCCCGGTAGTACCAAGATGTATCAGGACCTACACCAGAGGTTCTGGTGGACTAGGATGAAGAGAGAGATTGCTCAGTTCATTGCTAACTGTGGCGTTTGTCGTCGCGTTAAGGCAGAGCATCAAAGACCTGCTGGCACCCTTCAGTCATTAGCCATTCCTGAGTGGAAATGGGATAAAGTTGGTATGGACTTCATCACCGGCTTTCCCAGGACCAAGAAAGGGAATAACGCTATCTTCATAGTCATTGATCGTCTTTCCAAAGTGGCTCACTTCCTTCCTGTTCGAGAGAGTATCACTGCTAGCCAGCTTGCTGACTTATACATTTCTCGAATAGTGTCACTTCATGGTGTTCCACTAGAGATCAATTCGGACAGTGGTAGTCTTTTCACTTCTCATTTCTGGGAGAGTTTCTAGACTGCCATGGGAACCCATCTTTCCTTTAGTACCTCTTTCCACCCTCAGTCGAGTGGTCAGGTGGAAAAGGTCAACCAAATTCTCGAAGACATGCTGAGAGCTTGCGTTATCTCATTCGGTATGGATTGGGAGAAATGTCTTCCTTTCGCCGAGTTTGCTTATAACAATAGCTATCAATCCAGTCTAAAGAAAGCTCCTTTTGAGAATCTATATGGATGAAGATGTCGAACACCTTTGAACTGGTCAGAAACCGGTGAAAGACAATTCTTTGGACCGGACATGATCCAGGAGGCAGAAGAGCAAGTTCGCATCATTCGTGAAAACTTGAAAACAACCCAGTCTCATCAAAAGAGCCAGTATGATTGTCATCATAAGGATATAACTTATGAAATTGGCGACAAAGCTTATCTTCGGGTTACTCCTTTAAAGGGTACCCATCGATTCAGTATCAAGGGCAAGTTGGCTCCTCGTTACATTGATCCTTTTTGCATTCTCACTAAACGAGGAGAGGTTGCCTACCAGTTGGAACTACCCCCACATCTTTCTCGAGTTCATGATGTCTTCCACGTCTCCCAACTCACGCGTTGCTTCTCGGGTCCCATCCGCAGAGTGGACCACGAAATGCTTGATCTCCAAGATAACCACACATACCGAGAGTACTCGATTCGCATTCTTGATCAAGCAGAGCATGTCACTCGACGTCATAACATCAAGTTTCTCAAGGTTCAGTGGTCTCATCATTCTAAGAGAGAAGCTACTTGGGAGCGAGAAGATCGTCTTTGACTGGAGTACCCCACATTCTTTCCGTCGACCCCTGAATCTTGGGACGAGATTCTTTCAAGTGGGGGCGATTTGTCACATCCCTAGTTCTGGTATGCTCAAGACTAGCTAGTCATGTGTGCATCATGTTTAAATTCCATTAAATTTGAAATGGGGATTTGTGAAACCCTCAGAATTCATCTTTGGAAATGACGCAGATAAAAATCAAACCAATATTGTTAGGAGCTCATAAGTATTTATTTTGGGCATTTGGAATTAATGCAGTAATTATTTGCTTTGGATATATATTGTTATATATATATATAACATATTGTCCAAAAATTATGCTAGTTGATGAGGAGCTCTGGAATAATACCACTAGCTCCTACAAAAATTGGCATAAGAAAATAAAATGGTTTAGTATTCTTTATTAAACCAAACAAATGTCAGAAAAATAGAAAAGAAACAGAGATGGAAAAAACCTACCCGTGCTTACCTGCGGCCCAGCTCCTGTGCTGGGCCAGCACTATGTGGCCCAGCTGGGCCAACCCAGCAGCGTCGTCGTCCTCCTGGCACTAGTCGGCCAGGCGTGTGGCCGGCGCACGCGCACGGCCGTGCCGCCACCCCACCTGCCTGCCTGGCCCCTCCCTCGTCGCCTGGAAGCCCCGCGTGACGCCACGAGCTGCCCCACACCTCTCTCACACTCTCTCGTTTCCCCTCCTCCCCTGGATCTCCCTCTCTTGGCCCGCCCGAGCGCTACCGTCGCCGCCGAACCGTTGCCGTAGCCATCGCCACCCCCTCGCCCTCTCCCCGTGCTCAGAAGCTCCGCCACATCGCAGGCTACCTCCCCGTCAAGCCACACGCCTCAGGAGGCCCTGGAGAGCCGCCATCGCCGCCGTCTTCATCTCTGGTCGTCGGAGATTGCCCTCGCTGTTCCGCTCGCGTACGGCCTTCCCCGAGCTCGCTGAAGACGCCACTGGAACCGCTGCGAGCTCCTGCTCCGTTCTCCTCTCCCCGTTCCTCTGTTCTCGCACCGTAGCTCCCTCCCCCACCACGGCCATAGCACCTCGCCGCCGGCCATGTCGCCACCGCAGCCACACCTACGGGAGCCTGCAACCGAGCACGCCATCATGGTCGGTACGTCGCCAGGAGACGAACGCGACCAACCCCGGCCCCTGCCATGCATCGTAGCCCCTTCTCCCCTCCCCGCCAAACTCCGGCCGCCGCCCAAGTGGTCGCCACCGTCGATCTAGGCCGTCTCCGGTGAAACGGAGGGCACCACTGGATGCGCTGTCACACCCAATATGCGATACTATCCTAAAGAGACTCGAAGGTCCCACCAAGGGTAGAACCGCATATTGAAATGCTTTTGCAAGGTGGATATCATTACATCAACATTACATAATAGATGGGGATACATACAAGGGGCAAACAATGCCACATGAATACATCATCACAATACATAAGAGCATCATCCGACTACGGATGAAACACAAACAGAAACTCAAACGACATCCACCCTGCTAGCCCAGGCTGCCGACCTGGAACCTATCCCCTGATCGAAGAAGAAGCAGAAGAAGAACTCCAAAACAAGAAAACATCGCTCTCCCGTCATGATCATCGCATAAACCTGTACCTGCAACTGTTGTTGTAGTAATCTGTGAGCCACGAGGACTCAGCAATCCCATTACCATGGGTATCAAGACTAGCAAAGCTTAAAGGGAAAGGAAGGGGTAAAGTGGTGAGGTTGCAGCAGCGACTAAGCATGTATGGTGGCTAACATACGCAAATAAGAGCGGGAAGAGAGAAAACAGAACGGTCGTGAAGCTAGCAATGATCAAGAAGTGATCCTGAACTCCTACTTACGTCAAACATAACCCAAAACCGTGTTCACTTCCCGGACTCCGCCGAAAAGAGACCATCACGGCTACACACGCGGTTGATGCGTTTTAATTCGGATCTGGTGTCAAGTTATCTACAACCGGACATTAACAAATTCCCATCTGCCTATAACCGTAGGCACGGCTTTCAAAAGATTATACCCTGCAGGGGTGTCCCAACTTAGCCCATGATAAGCTCTCGCGATCAACGAAGGATATACCTTCTCCCAGGAAGACACGATCAGACTCGGAATCCCGGTTTACAAGACATTTTGACAATGGTAAAACAAGACCAGCAAAGCCGCCCGATGCATCGACAAATCCCGATAGGAGCTGCACATATCTCGTTCTCAGGGCAACACCGGATAGGTCAGCCTATGAGTAAAACCAGCACTCGAGTTGCCCCGAGGTGGACCCGCAGTCTGCCCGGTTCGGACCAACACTTAGACAAGCACTGGCCCGGGGGGGCTAAAATAAAGATGACCCTCGGGTTGGCTGACCCAAGGGAAAGGGATAGGTGGTGGTGAGGCAAATGGTAAAACCAAGGTTGGGCCTTGCTGGAGGAGTTTTATTCAAAGAAAACTGTCAAGGGGGTCTCATAAATCACCCAACCGCGTAAGGAACGCAAAATCCGGGAACATAACACCGGTATGACGGAAACTAGGGCGGCAAGAGTGGAACAAAACACAAGGCATAAGGCCGAGTCTTCCACCCTTTACCAAGTATATAAATGCATTAATTAAATAAGAGATATTGTGATATCCCAACATATTCCTGTCTGTCATGGAGCAATCTTCAACTTCACCTGCAACTAGTGTTGGTGTCAAAACCGGCGGATCTCGGGTAGGGGGTCCCGAACTATGCGTCTAGGCGGATGGTAACAGGAGACAAGGGACACGATGTTTTACCCAGGTTCGGGCCCTCTTGATGGAGGTAAAACCCTACGTCCTGCTTGATTAATATTGATGATGTGTGTTACAAGAGTAGATCTACCACGAGATCAAGGAGGCTAAACCCTAGAAGCTAGCCTATGGTATGATTGTTGTTCGTCCTACGGACTAAAGCCATCCGGTTTATATAGACACCGGAGAGGGCTAGGGTTACACAGAGTCGGTTACAATGGTAGGAGATCAACATATCCGTATCGCCAAGCTTGCCATCCACGCCAAGAAAATTCCCATCCGGACACGGGATGAAGTCTTCAATCTTGTATCTTCATAGTCTTGGAGTCCGGCCGATGATGATAGTTCGGCTATCCGGACACCCCCTAGTCCAGGACTCCCTTAGTAGCCCCCAAACCAAGCTTCAATGACGAGGAGTCCGGCGCGTATGTTGTCTTCGGCGTTTGCAAGGCGGGTTCTCCTTCATGCTCCATGTGTTTGCCGGATAGTGTCTGGTTGCTTCATAAATGTCGCGCTCCTTGGCTTCCACGTCCAATAATGGCCTTCTTCCACGTGTTGTACGAATGCGAAAAGCCAGGGTATTCTTGCATTTTACCCCCTAGCTGCGTGAATAAGCTGCCTATAAGAGAGGCGAGGATCCAGATCCAAATCACACCATCCTCCTTCCGCAAGTACTTATCGAGGCGCATCTGACAAAAAATCCATTCCAACATAGATAGTCGACGCGGCTCCTCTTCTCGCGCTCCCAGTACTCAGCCAGGAGATTGGAGGAGATGCTCAGTCCCGCATAGCGAGTTAGTGACGCTCCAAACAGAGGGATACCTTCCCCCAGCCTTTATGGTTCCGGTTCGAGCCGGACTGGCCACCTACAAGGGTGGGAAGCAGGCGGAGAGCGTCCCCAATCCCTCCAAAGGAGAGCGGGTATGCTTCGTCCCCTACTTAATAAGGGGACTCGGATTTCCCATA
This sequence comes from Triticum dicoccoides, assembly GCF_002162155.2. NCBI lineage: Eukaryota > Viridiplantae > Streptophyta > Magnoliopsida > Poales > Poaceae > Triticum > Triticum dicoccoides. Next base: position 640,708,548 of record NC_041389.1, read on the forward strand.
CATCCGTTTCTCCGGGGGCTCCTAGAGTTCTATGGACTCCAGCTTCACCACCTCACGCCTGCCTCCATTTTTCACATCGCGGGCTTTGTAGCTCTTTGCGAGCTGTTCTTGGGCACCGAGCCCCATTTTGTGCTGTGGAAGAGGCTATTTTGCCTCGTACCCCGCTCTCACGAGGGGTCGATATATCAAGTGGGCGGAGCCGAAATATGGCGCATCACCGGGACCGGATATCTATCCGGAACCCCGAAGAAGGCGTCCGAAGACTGGCCTTCGGAATGGTTCTATATGGAAGATGCCCCGCTACCAGATCCAGTTCGGATCGGCCTCCTGGAGTTTAGCAACGCTCCTCTAAAGAAACGCCTGAGTTGGCGCCCACGGAGCCCTCAACGGGAAGATGACAGGAGCGTCCACTATCTGATGGGCCGGATACGGTTGCTAGCCCATTCCGGATTAACCATGATCCGAGTCATGGCCACATGCATTATGCGAGGGGTGCAGCCGCTCTAATATAGGGGCCACCCCATGTGGGATTTCAACGGGGAGAATGACGCCACCCGTCATGGCCGCACGGGGCCGGGATCGGCCACCGATCTGGTGAAGATCCTGTCCGGCTTGTACAAGGGGGAGAAGGAGGACTTCCTCCACACGAATCCATTGAATGGATTCTCCATGAATAACCCTCGGAGCTGGGTAAGCGGACGCTTACATATCTGACCCGTGCTCTCAAAGATAAGTGTCTTACTTTATGATTTCGACGCAGGAAATACGTCGGGATGTGGCGGGCATAGAAAGCCCAACTCCACAACCCGAGGATCCGGGAAGATCCCTTGATCCGGCCTCCAAAGAGGATCTAGACGTAAAGGTGGATTTGATTGACGGGGTGTTCCACCAACTCAGCATAGATAATGCTTTAGTCGCCATTACGGCTGACTACCCCGATTTATGTCTGGCTTCCCAGGTGAGTACGACCGAAGTCCTGACACCGTTACTTTTTTAATGCTTATTTCTAACCACCGTGTACCAATAGTGCTTGGCAGGAGGTGCCTTTACGGCGGAAGCCGAGCCCGCGGCGACTGACCAAACAACGTCAGTACGGCCTAGCAGGCGGAAGAGGAGTGCGGTGCGAATCGAAACGTCGCCACAAAGGTATGGTGCACCATTGTCTTTTACGGGAGAGACTCCTGGGAAGCATATTAATGCTCATGATTCTTCCAGGAGAAAGAGCGCTCGCCGGACTGAGTCCGGAGAGGGTGCCCACCAAGCCTCCGCCAGCCAGGCTGCAACGCCTGGTCCGGAGGGGGAGGCGAGCGCAAGGCGCGAGCCGGATGCTCCTCCAACGGAGGCTGCCGACAGGTTGTCCGCCACCAGGTCTGAGGTGGAGAGCGCCATGAATCACAGGCGCTGTCGGACAGTTCTTCATGACGCGTGTTTCTCCCCTGAGGCGTTAAATTCCTTTAATGTGGGAGACGCGCACCTCCGTGCTGCTCAAGATGGTTTAACCAGAGCCACAGAGCAGTATGTAAAGGACATACAGGTAAGGAATTTTAATAGTTATATATGCCAGTAGCCCCCGAGACTTAAAATAGTTAAACTAACTGATTTAAGGATCATTTGTTATGCAGGATCTTACTAAGAAGAATACCCACCTGTCCCAGGAGCTTCAAGAATGCAAGGCCCAACTTGAGGCCGCACTAGCCGCTGCCGGGGGAGCCACGGAGACCCCCTCTGGTAATTCATATTTTGAAAAGAGAAGTAGTTTATGAAGTGCAGCGTGTGTGTATATTCTGACAATAATATTGCAGAGGGTGCCGGACTAGATCCGGACAAGCAACAGCTGCTGCGCCAGTTGAAGGCCGGCGAGAGGGTGCTTACGAGGGTGCAGCAGGAGAAGTACAAACTCCAAGATGCCAACACCCAGCTGGGCGAAGAACTAAAAGATGTTCGGGTCCAGCTGTCTAACTCCGTAAAGGAGAATCGGCGGCTTCCTCGCGGCATGTATAGTAAGTGCTTGAGCAAACTCTTTTGAAAAGAAGAGTTCGGCGAGGAAGTCGATTGACAGAAATGTGTCTGTAGGTGTGCTCACGGGTCGTCCGGCGGAGGAGATGCCTGGTTCCATGGGAGACCCTCTTCCCGAGATGCTGCAACTGCACGAACGTGTTCGGCAGGCGATGAGCGGAGTCGTTCAGGCCTTATGGCCTTCCGTCTCCCTACCCGTGGGTCTTGGAGGGCTTGCTGAGAAGCTTCAGGGAGTACGGCGTCGTCTCCGTCTGTGGAAGATATCGGCCTGCCGTCAAGGCTCCAGGGAGGCCTGGGCCATGGTGAAGATGCGGTACCCGAAGGCTGACCCAAACCACATGGCCGAGGTCGGACCTGTGGGGCCTGATGGGAAGGAGATCCCTGTGAGCCTGATGTACGGCCAAGTAGAGTTGGCCGCGAAATATTCCCAACAGTACTGTAAATTAGACAGCCTGTTAGATGGGATTGAAGAGGAGTACAATCAGTCAGTTTGACGATGTAATTTTTAAAATGACATGTAAAATGCCTTCTAGCCGGATTGTAGATCGTTTGTCTTTGCGGACCTTTTCGCTTCAACCTCGGGACCCAACAGTCCGAAGTGTGTCCGAATACCCTTACGGTTATGAAAGAACCAGGGCATGCATGGAGACAAGGCGTACGGGTCATAATTGCTTTATCAGACAAGTGCCCAACTAGCTATGTTATATTACATGGTTAGTAAGAAACATCTTCCAGGGAGAATAGTTCCGTTAAGGGTTCCTTTCCCTGGGAGGCATGCCCTAAAGTGCATGTCTGGACTGCGAAAATAGCAGAAAAAGCATCTGGGCGCAGATAAATAAGTAAGTAATAAATAATCTTTCAAGGTCACCGACCGAATATTCCCTTAAGAATGCTAGCCTTCGGCTTCACCTAGTCTGAGGTACACATCCGGCTGACCCGTCAGTAACAATCACAGAGGTGCTCCCTTTACCTCCTAGCCGAATAATCGGGAATGTAGGGGTAAGCACAGGAGCCAGGCAACCCGGCTTGGCCAAAACTTAAGTCATATCGATGCATATAATGGTGATCAAAAGGTACATGCGGAAGTATGACACATGTGTTGGGCATGAAGCCCATAGAAATAAGCTTCTGTTAAAGAAGCCCCCAGGTATAACGAGTGCGAGTAGCACATCGAGTGAGTGCGAACAAAGCGCGGATCAGCCCTCAAGAGGCTTGTACTGAAAGAGGGAGGAAAAAGGAGGGAAAACAAAGACAGCGAAAAAACATGAAAGGTGGACGGAGTAAGGAGACAAACCCTGAGTCCGGCGCTAGGCGTAAAATCTTCGGAGACGGGCTGCGTTCCATGGGTTTGGCTCGAGTCGGTTGTCAGACGCGTTGCATAGATGGTATGCACCGCCGGTAAGGACTTGGTCGATGATGAAGGGGCCTTCCCATTTGGGCTTAAGTTTGTCTTTTTTCTTGTCCGGCAGGCGTAGAACTAGCTCGCCAACATTGTAAGTTTTGGCCCGTACTTCTCTGCTTTGATATCTTCGAGCCTGCTGTTGATAGAATGCGGAACGAGATTTTGCCACGTCGCGCTCCTCCTCTAAAGCGTCCAAACTGTCCTGCCGATCCAACTCAGCTTCTCTTTCCTCATACATGCGCACGCGAGGTGAGTCATGAATTATATCGCAGGGCAAAACTGCCTCAGCGCCGTATACCATAAAAAATGGTGTGAATCCGGTTGTGCGGGTTGGCGTGGTCCGCAGCCCCCAGAGTACGGAGTCGAGCTCCTCTACCCAGTGCGTGTTTGATTCCGTGAGGGACCGCACTAATATGGGTTTGATGCCGCTCATGATTAGACCATTTGCTCGTTCCACTTGACCATTAGTTTGAGGGTGGTAGACTGAAGCGTAGTCGAGCTTGATGCCCATGTTTTTGCACCAGCGTTTAACCTTGTCGGCCGTGAAATTCGTGCCGTTATCAGTGATGATGCTGTGGGGGACGCCAAAACGGTGTACTACCCCGGATATGAAGTCTATCACAGGTCCGGATTCTACCGTTTTAACCGGCTTGGCCTCTATCCATTTGGTGAATTTGTCCACCATGACCAATAAGTATTTGTGCTTGTGGGTTCCCCCTTTAAGGGGTCCAACCATGTCAAGCCCCCAGACCGCGAACGGCCAAGTAATAGGTATAGTTTTGAGGGCGGTGGGTGGCATGTGGCTCTGATTAGCAAAGACCTGGCAACCGATGCATAGTTGGACTAAGTCCTGAGCATCTGCCCGGGCGGTTGGCCAATAAAATCCTGTACGGAAGGCCTTGCCTACAAGGGCCCGGGCGGCGGCGTGGTGCCCGCCGAGTCCAGCGTGAATTTCAGCCAGGAGATTTCGCCCTTCCTCTTCGGAGATACACCTTTGAAGGACTCCGGTTGTGCTTTTCTTATAAAGTTCTCCCTCATGGACCTTGTAGGCTTTACATCACCGAACTATGCAGCGGGCCTCATTTTGGTCTTCGGGAAGTTCCTGCCTGATTAAGTAGGCTAGGAATGGTTCCGTCCACGGGGCAATTACTGCCAGTATTTCGTGGGCTGAATCTGTTATTTCATTGGCTGAGCCACCGATTGTGTCAGAATGTTCTGCGTTAGGTGATGAAGTTGGTTCCGGATTGCTATTTCCGGACTCTTCTTCCCATAATACGGATGGATTAAAGAGCCGTTCTAGGAAGATGTTTGGAGGGACGGCGTCGCGTTTTGCGCCGATGCGTGCCAACACGTCTGCTGCCTGGTTATTATCCCGGGCTACATGGTGGAATTCGAGTCCTTCGAACGGGGCTGACATTTTTAGGACGGCGTAACGGTAGGCTGCCATTTTCGGATCCTTGGCGTGAAAGTCTCCATTTACTTGGGATATTGCGAGGTTTGAATCCCCGCGCACCTCTAGGCATTGAATACCCATGGAGATTGCCATCCGGAGGCCATGTAGAAGGGCCTCGTATTCGGCTGCATTGTTGGAGTCCGTGTACATTATTATAAGCACGTATTGGACTGTGTCTCCGGTTGGGGACGTCAAGACGACGCCAGCCCCCAAGTCAGCCAACATTTTGGAGCCGTCGAAATGCATGATCCAATTGGAGTATGCGCCGTACTCTTTAGGGAGTTCAGCTTCGGTCCATTCGGCGATGAAGTCAGCTAGAACTTGCGATTTTATAGCTCGCCGTGGTTTGTAGCTTATGTCAAATGGTAAGAGCTCAATGGCCCATTTTGCAATCCTACCCGTCACGTCGCGATTGTTTATAATATCGTTGAGAGGTACTTCGGAGGCTACCGTTATGGAACAATCTTGAAAGTAGTGTCGCAGCTTCCGGGATGCCATGAACACCGCATACGCTATCTTTTGATAATGTGGGTACCAGGACTTGCATGGAGTTAAGACAGTGGATACATAGTACACTGGTTCTTGAAGAGGGAATTTGTGCCCTTCTATTTATCGTTCGACGACGAGTGCAGCGCTGACAACTTGATGTGTTGCTGCGATGTATAATAACATAGGTTCGCCCAAGTTGGGCGCGGCCAGGACCGGATTTGTTGCCAATATGGTCTTAATTTCTTCGAGTCTGGCCGTGGCAGCATCCGTCCATTCAAAGTGTTCGGTGCGCCGGAGGAGGCGATAGAGGGGCAGCGCCTTTTCTCCCAAATGGGAGATGAAGCGGCTTAGAGCCGCCATGCATCCAGTTAGTTTTTGTATTTGCTTGAGGTCTTTTGGGATATCCAATTGTGACAGAGCTCGGATCTTGGCTGGGTTTGCTTCAATTCCTCTACCGGATACAATGAAGCCCAAGAGCTTTCCGGCAGGTACGCCGAAAACACATTTTTCCGGGTTGAGCTTAATGTCATATGCTCGGAGATTGTCGAATGTTACCCTCAAGTCGTCTACTAGAGTTTCGACGTGTTTGGTCTTGACGACCACATCGTCTACGTATGCCTCTACTGTTTTGCCTATCTGGGTAGCCAGACATGTCTGAATCATGCGCTGATATGTTGCGCCGGCGTTTTTGAGTCCGAAGGGCATTGTGTTGAAGCAGATCGGTCCGTATGGAGTAATGAATGCCGTTGCGGCCTGGTCTTTTTCCGCCATCTTAATTTGATGGTATCCGGAGTATGCGTCGAGGAAGCACAATGAAACGTGCCCTGCGGTGGCATCGATGATTTGGTCGATGCGAGGGAGAGGGAAAGGGTCCTTTGGACAGGCCTTGTTAAGGTCTTTGAAATCGACACAAAGGCGCCAGGATTTGTCCTTTTTGGGTACCATTACCAGGTTGGCTAGCCAATCCGGATGTTTTATATCTCTGATGAATCCGGCTTCTAAGAGTTTGGCTAGCTCCTCTCCCATTGCCTGTCTTTTGGGTTTGGAAAATCGCTGAAGAGCCTGTTTGACTGGCTTGAATCCTTTTAGGATATTTAGGCGGTGCTCTGCCAGCCTACGTGGGATTCCTGGCATGTCTGAAGGGTGCCAGGCGAAAATTTCCCAATTTTCCCGAAGGAATTCTCGTAGCACGGCTTCTACATCTGGATTTAATTGTGCCCCAATGGAGGCCGTCTTTGTGGGGTCCGTTGGATGGACCTGGAATTTGACTATTTCGTCTGCTGGTTTAAAAGAGGTGGACTTAGACCTCTTATCGAGTATCACATCGTCCCTATCCACCGTGGAGCGCAGCGCAGTGAGTTCCTCTGCCGCTAGGGCTTCGGATAATGCCTCTAGGGCCAGTGCGGCTGTCTTATTTTCAGCGCGGAGTGCTATATCTGGATCACTGACGAGAGTGATTATTCCATTGGGCCCGGGCATTTTGAGCTTCATGTACCCCTAATGGGGTATAGCTTGGAAGATTGTGAATGCCTCTCGCCCTAACAAGGCGTGATATCCGCTGCCGAATGGGGCCACTTGGAACGTGACCTCTTTGGACCTGTAGTTGTCCGGCGAGCCGAACACTACGTGTGATTTTTCCTGTGCACCGTACTTCTCGACTAGGGATTATTCCCCTGAAGGTTGTGCTGCTTCGCTCAGTGCGGCTCCAGTCAATTTCCATTTTTTGAAGGGTTTCCTCATAGATGAGGTTTAATCCGCTGCCGCCATCCATGAGTACCTTGGTAAGACGAAAGTCGTCCACTATCGGACTGAGGACCAATGCGGCTGGTGCTCGAGCTGTTTGGAATTTAGGTTCATCGCTGGCATTGAAGGTGATAGCCGTGTCGCTCCATGGATTTGTTGTTGCTACTTGGTAGACTTCGGCGAGGCTGCGGATTGTTCGCTTCCGCATATTATTTGATGCGAAAGTCTCGAAGACTGTTAATACCGTACTGGTACTGCTGGGCTGGTTGTCCGGGGCTAGAAAGCCTTCACCACTTTTGGCCACCTGCCGTAGTATCCAACATGCTCAAAGGCTATGTGTTGGAGTGGCAACCTCCGTACTGTGGATTTTGCAGGGTCTGTTGAGCCATCCCTCCAGTACGGTTCCGTGCCCTTTAGGGGTTTTTTCTTTTTGGTTTTTAATCCAGGTGCTTGAGTATGACGCACCCTTTTATTTCGGACTGGGGTTGTATTCAGGGCTGGATTGTCCCAAAACCTGGTTTCGGTTTTCCAGGCACTCTCCATCGCACAGTATTTTTGTACAATGGTCGCTAGGTCGGTGAAGCGTGTAACTTCGCGACGACTTATGGCGTTTATGATTCCCTTGTCCGTGCAATTGTTGCAGAAAATTGAAATCGCGCTTTCTTCACGGCAGTCCTTTATCCTGTTCATAACCAGGAGGAATCTGGCCCAGTAATGATGTACTGTTTCATCGGGCTCTTGCCGTATTTGAGATAGATCGCTTATGTTTGGGTGGGCGGGTGGAATTAAGTTCGGAACCCCGCCCTATCTGAGGCTCAAAGGCTAAGAAGTTTCCGGATTTGGAAGCTTGGTTGGTTGGATGGTTTCCAACAAATCTGGTCCGATGCCTGACTTTAGGTTCAGTATTTGATCGACGTCCGTCCCTCCGTGGGAATCCGGCATGGAGGGATCGGGAATTCGGACATAGCTGGTTTTTAACATAGAAGAAGAGTCGCCGCATTGTTCCTCTACCACAACAACGTGGTGGGTAGCCTGGGGAGAGTTAATTTCTCTCAGATCGGATTTAAGCCCAATCTGATCGTAGTCTGTAGCGACTCCCAGGGCGGTGATGCGATCCAAGAGCTCATTTATGGAGGAGAGCTCCATCGGATCTAGCTGCTCGGTGAATTCCGAGCTGACGTGAAGATCGCTTTTGATGACCTGAGAGGTCATCGTCGGAGCGGTGGCCGAACAGGCGGTCATAAGGAAACCACCTAGCCATATAGTTTGGCCGGCGGCCAAAGCTCCCTTGACGATGGCGCCGTCTTTAAAGACGGGAAAAGGAATCCTTCCTGATTGCGACGGCACAGAGCAACTCTCAATGAAAGCACCAATGTCGGTGTCAAAACCGGCGGATCTCGGGTAGGGGGTCCCGAACTGTGCGTCTAGGCGGATGGTAACAGGAGACAAGGGACACGATGTTTTACCCAGGTCCGGGCCCTCTTGATGGAGGTAAAAGCCTACGTCCTGCTTGATTAATATTGATGATGTGTGTTACAAGAGTAGATCTACCACGAGATCAAGGAGGCTAAACCCTAGAAGCTAGCCTATGGTATGATTGTTGTTCGTCCTACGGACTAAAGCCATCCGATTTATATAGACACCGGAGAGGGCTAGGGTTACACAGAGTCGGTTACAATGGTAGGAGATCTACATATCCATATCGCCAAGCTTGCCTTCCACGCCAAGGAAAGTCCCATCCGGACACGGGACGAAGTCTTCAATCTTGTATCTTCATAGTCTTGGAGTCCGGCCGATGATGATAGTTCGGCTATCCGGACACCCCCTAGTCCAGGACTCCCTCAACTAGCAACGCTGTAAGAGGGGCTGAGCAAAAGCGGTAACATAGCCGAACAATGGTTTGCTAGGAAGGGTGTCAAAGGTTAGAGGTTCATGGCAATTTGGGAGACTTGATGAGCAAAATATAGGTAACGCAGCATAGCGATAGAACGAAGCAACTAGCATAGCAATGATAGTAGTGAGATCCAAGGTCACGGTCATCCTGCCTGAAATCCCGCAAGGAAGAAGAACGAGTCCATGAAGAAGATGAAGCCACGAAGACGAACCAAGCGTAGACGAACGAATCCTCACGGTCGCAACGAAACGGGAACTATCGAGAAGAAGCACACAACATAGTAAACACACCACACATGAACAAGGCATGATGCACACACAAGCATGATGCATGACAAGGCCACATGAAGCTACTCATGGCAAGAGATGATGCAAACAAGAACAACACATCAAGGCAAGTTTAAATGAGGCCGGGAATGACATATAACAATTCTGGTAAGTCCTCATATGCATATTTCGAAATTGGTCCAGATCTGAATAAACCTTATGTTCAAGTTGTTAAACAGCAAGTTAAGATGCACCAATATGATCTACACGAGATTCTAGTCAAGTTACATATAAAGATCATTTAGTTCGGAGCTACGGCCTAGAAGATATGAGCAAAACAAGTTAAACATGGCATTGATGCAAAATGCATTCAAACATCAAGCAAACACACCAAAACAAGGATGCAACATGATAATATGAAACTACATGCAATTCTAAGCAAGTTTCATATAGAGCACACTCAAAACGGAGCAACGGTTCAACACACACACACATATACAAGGTATAGCAACAATCTGTCCAAAACAGCAACTAAGCATATTGCAAGCATCAAAACAATATGCTACAGCACACCAACATGAGAACAAAAGGCATGGACATGATGTACAGGTAAAGCATAACAAAACATGAACACTAAGCTATCCCCTGAAATCACTAGAACATGCTCAAACACACATGGCAAGATTGCAAACAATAACAGTTCAGACTTTGCAGAAAATAACATCAGGTTGCAATGTTTAGAGCTATCAAACAACATGTTACAGGAACTTATCATGGCAAACAAAGGCATGGCATGAATCTACTAAATGCATAGAACAAAAGTCCCTTACTGACCATGAGCCAAAAAGGATCAGAAAATATGATGGCACCCATGTAAACATAGCAAGTTATAATACAGATTCATACATGGTAGGAACAACGATAAGGCATGTTGGTGAGCTTGTACCACTCACCACAGAGCAATAAATGGCATGGCAAGGCACCCAACAGTAAGAATACATGTTTATGAAGCTAAGCATGGCAATAGCAAGTTCATAGGGTGCATGGAACACTAGCAACAATCATGGCAACAACTGAACTTAATGTTAACAGGCTGACAACAACATTATTTAGCAACTTTGGAGCAAGATAACAACAAGCTACAGCAGGCTATAATTGCGAACAGGGGCATGGATGGATAGAGCATAACATGTAGAACAAAACACCCTTAGTGAACATCTCCAGATTATGCATAGAATGACTTGTAGCAGCAGGTTTACATAACATCACGAAATAACAGATTTAGCCTAGCAAAACAGCAACAACAAGTACCCTACTTAACAAGCTCGATTCACTCACCACAAGACATTGAATGACAATATAAGCATAGCATCAGCAATAAGACATGTTTATGAATTAAACCAAGGCAAGAACAAGTTCATAGCATGCAAGGATCAACTACAACAACCTTGACAAAATTGAATAACATGTAAACAATCTGCCAGAAACATTTTGTAGCAAAAGTAGAGCACGAAAATGACATGCTAGACTACTCCATAATTGCAAACAAGGGCATGAATGGATAGATAACAACCATATATTCAAAACATCCTTACTGAAGTATCTCAAAATAAGCATGGATTTCTCTGTAGCATCATGTTTACATGGCATCAAAATAACAGCAGAACAGGGACTAAAATCAGCAACATTACGAAGCCTAGTTTGCGTGCTTGTGCTAGTCACCACATTGATCACAAAAATACATGGCATACACCACTATAAATATGGCATGACATAGTTCAAAACACATGTAGACATCAACCTCATAGGATAAACACATCAAACATGGCAAAAATGACAAATGAGCATGTTTTGTTAAGAAACAGGAACTGACATTATGAAGCACTCTTGCAACGATGATTCAGACCTCAAGATGAACTCAAATGAACATGGTGCAATGGAACAAAATGAAGTACACGTTGAGTCGAAAAATTTATCATATTACACGCACGAAACGGAGCAGTGTGCATGGAGATATGATGCGATGAACATGGCATGATAATGTTGCTGAAACAGGGACAGCCGAAAATATACCTCCCTAAAACGGATCTAGGGTTTCAGGGCACGCGGGTCGAGGTTCGCCGGCAACTACGCCGGAGTTGGCCGGAGAGTAGGAAGGAGGCCGAAGAGGTCGGGGACGTGGTTCTCCGGGCCGGATCGGACCGGATCCGGCCGGATCCCGGCAGGGGCGGCGCGGTGGAGGCGGAGGCGAGCTCGCCGGAGCTCGGGGCGAGGCCGGGCGCAGCACGGCGCCGCCGGCCGGCGAGGAGGTCGAGGAGGCGCGTCTCGGCCGGCGAGGCGGCGGAAGGACTCCGGCGTGGG
>NC_041389.1:640720597-640759880 GCF_002162155.2 Triticum dicoccoides
CCGGTCGCTGGAGCTGGTCGCCGGCGACGGTGCAAAGGCGGCGGATGGCGGCGTGGCTGGGAGACGCCCGAGCGCGCACGGCGGCGGAGGACGGGCCCGACGCGGCCCGGTTCGGCCCCGGGGCGGGCCGGATCTGGGCCCCGGGCGACGGCGGCGGCGATGTGGCTCAACGTGAGTGGAGGGGAGCGGCGGCGGGGCTGACGTGGCGACGCTCGATTGGTCGGAGTGAGGTGGCGGAGGCGGTGGACTTGTCCGGCGCGACGCGGACGCGTCCGGCGGCGCGGGGAGGAAATGGCTAGGGTTTGGACTGCACGAAAAATTCGGGAGGGGCAAATATTTATAGGTAGAGGGAGCTAGGAGACTCCAAATGAGGCACGGTTTTCACCCACACGATCGTGATCGAACGACCGAGAGCATGGAGGGGAGTTAGATGGGTTTTGGGCCAGTTTGGAAGGGTGTTGGGCTGCAAGACGAAAGGGGCTTTGCGGGCTATGCGGTTAACCGTTGGAGTATCAGACAACCTCCAAATGGCACGAAACTTGACAGGTGGTCTACCGGTGCTATACCAAGGCCGCTTGGCAAGACTCGGTCCATTCCAAAAACGTTTAACACCCGCACACAACGAGAGACAAAAGGGGGACGCCTGAGGACATAGGAGTGGCGGATTGCAAAACGGACAACGGGGAAAATGCTTGGATGCATGAGACGAACACGTATGCAAAATGAAATGCACATGATGACATGATAAAATGCAACACGCAAGCAAATGACATGGCAACGATGGTGAATAACTAGCAGACACCTGGCGCATCGGATCCGGGGCGTTACAACACTCCTCCACTAACAAGAGATCTCGTCCCGAGATCTTAGGACCAAGACGGAAGGGAAAAGGGATGATGTGAAGCAAGAACTCAAGAGAAGAAGCAAAGAATTAAGAGCACTCGAGAAGAAGGGAGGAACGACGAGAATGACGAGAATCGAAAGCTCACGGAATCAGATAGACTATGAATCCACTCCGATTAGAACGAGATAAGAAATGAATAAGACTGAAAGAATTTAGGCAGCACTCCGGCTGAAAATGGAAGGAAAAGAACATGAACTTCACACGATGGAATGACACTTGACGAGATGAACAACGCAAAGCCTCCAGGAGAATTGAAAGAATGGAATGAAAAGAACTTAGAAAGAAGGATTGAATGGAGTTGTTGAGAAAATCAACAACGAAAGATTAAACTTGTTGTGGTCTTATGGTAACATCTCAAGACCATAAGGTGATAACCGGACACAAACGGAAATGATTTGGGTAGCTGAGAAGAACGAAGAAATGCGAAACTCCACTTCAAAAGAATATGGAGAATTAATTGCACTTTGAGATGCGAGAAGAAAAGATACTTGAACTCCACCGACAAAATCTTGATGAACTCTTGAAGAACAGATTAAATCATGAAGAACCACCATGAAGAACTCCGGTGACAAAAGGATGATGATATAAAATTGAAGGATGAAAGAATAAGATGATCATTGCAATGATTTAGATGGGGGTTCCGACGAAATGGCTGAGGAAATTGAACTCCGGAAAAGAAAAGATGGGAAACACTTGGAACTAGAATTTATTCATGAAGAACAAACTCCGAAGGAAAGGATTACTCACTTGGATGAAATAAGAATAAGATTTATTGTATGCTTATCCTTCATCAAATTAAATTGATGACCAACAATGGATTTTGCATATTACTTATTCTTCTTGAAAAGGATTAAGAAGTGACATGTCGCAAACTTGAGAAGGTCTTCATGAACCACCGGTAGGATTGGAAAGATCGAATGTATAAAAATGATGATCAAGGAAAAAGAATCTTGAACGAACCACCGTAAGAATTCAAAAATGAGTGATGAAAGAGATAGAATCACCGGTAAGAGTTAGAAGAACCAATATGTTAGAGGGGATTAGATACAAAAGAACACAGAGATCATGAGCTGACTAACGAACGCTTGAACAAAGCACCGGGATAATTGGATAACGATAACTGGAATGATGTCCTCCGGTGAAAAGAAATGGGAAAAGAACTTCTGACACACTCCGGATGGTTAAGAAAAGACTATCTGACAAAAGTAATAATTCGAGAGGATGATATGAAGATAGAACCACGAATCTTCGAGAGAACGGGCAAGATTTAGAGGAAAACTCTTCTTAGGTCTTCAAAAGACGACGGGAAACACCACCAAAAATTACTGAGGTACTACGGGAGAATGAAAAGCGAAGAGGTTGAGCCAACAATGAAATGATTTGAAATCAATCTTGACAAGGCATGTGACTGATGGAATCCATTCTTACATCACACTTGAAAAGAATTGAGAATAACTCCGGGAGAATTAGAAGAGTCAGGTAAGATCCTGGGAAAAGACCTGTGGGTTAGGGCCCACTCAAAAGACACACCGTTGGAAAGGGATGTTGAACAGATAGATGATGCACCGGAACAATTGAAATATTTGAATGAGGTGACAACCACAAATTAATTGGAACACAGACGAATCTCCTGAGATGTCTTGAACACTCCGGAAGGATAAACTGGTGAGAGGACAACGAGCAGGGAAAACAATTGAGCCGAGGAAAAGAATATGATCAACCCGAAAAAAAATTGAATTGAATCCACCGGAAAGAAAAAGAGCTGAAGAATGTCCACCGAGACGAGAATTCACCGGTTGAAACAACAGAGGGGAACCTGAAGAGGCTCCACACGAATGAAATTGATGCTCGAAACAGACTCAATCTCCGGGAAGAAAAAGGGTGGGAGGGCGTAAAACAAAGGCAACTCGGGAGGGGAAATCGATGAATATCTTGAAGAGAAAACACCGGTTGAAATCATTGAGGAAAGAAAGCAAAGACTTCGCACGAGTAGGATGGATACTCGATTATGGACTCCGGCTCGGAGATGAAAAAGGGAGGGCGGGTGGGAAAAGAAAACAACTGAGGATTGAACTTGGCAAAGATGTAGAGGCTCGAGTCAACTTGACGAGAAATGCACCGGATGCAAAGAGCTGAGAACCAACGATCGGAGAACCAACTGCGTGAACCTAAAGAAAAATTTGAAGGGGAAGAGGAGTAATTCAAAACACCTACGTCAAGATTCCTCACCAGAGCGACGAAGGGGAAGACGAGTAAAAAGAATTCCTACTCTCCGATATAACTAGACTCCGAAAATAGTTTTTTTCTAGACTTAACAACGGCCAAACTACACGATCAAACAAGGGGGGCTCCTAGGGTCGGTCGAGGCTCTGATACCAACTTGTCATGCCCAATATGTGATACTATCCTAAAGAGACTTGAAGGTCCCACCAAGGATAGAACCGCATATTGAAATGCTTTTGCAAGGTGGATATCATTACATCAACATTACATAATAGATGGGGATACATACAAGAGGCAAACAATGCCACATGAATACATCATCACAATACATAAGAGCATCATCCGACTACGGATGAAACACAAACAGAAACTCAAACGACATCCACCCTGCTAGCCCAGGCTGCCGACCTGGAACCTATCCCCTGATCGAAGAAGAAGCAGAAGAAGAACTCCAAAACAAGCAAACATCGCTCTCGCGTCATGATCATCGCATAAACATGTACCTGCAACTGTTGTTGTAGTAATCTGTGAGCCACGGGGACTCAGCAATCCCATTACCATGGGTATCAAGACTAGCAAAGCTTAAAGGGAAAGGAAGGGGTAAAGTGGTGAGGTTGCAGCAGCGACTAAGCATGTATGGTGGCTAACATACGCAAATAAGAGCGGGAAGAGAGCAAACGGAACGGTCGTGAAGCTATCCATGATCAAGAAGTGATCCTGAACTCCTACTTACATCAAACATAACCCAAAACCGTGTTCACTTCCCGGACTCCACCGAAAAGAGACCATCACGGCTACACACGCGGTTGATGCGTTTTAATTCGGATCTGGTGTCAAGTTATCTACAACCGGACATTAACAAATTCCCATCTGCCTATAACCGCAGGCACGGCTTTCGAAAGATTATACCCTGCAGGGGTGTCCCAACTTAGCCCACGATAAGCTCTCACGATCAACGAAGGATATACCTTCTCCCAGGAAGACCCGATCAGACTCGAAATCCCGGTTTACAAGACATTTCGACAATGGTAAAACAAGACCAGCAAAGCCGCCCGATGCACCGACAAATCCCGATAGGAGCTGCACATATCTCGTTCTCAGGGCAACACCGGATAGGTCAGCCTACGAGTAAAACCAGCCCTCGGGTTGCCCCGAGGTGGCCCCGCAGTCTGCCCGGTTCGGACCAACACTTAGACAAGCACTGGCCCGGCGGGCTAAAATAAAGATGACCCTCGGGTTGGCCGACCCAAGGGAAAGGGATAGGTGGTGGTGAGGCAAATGGTAAAACCAAGGTTGGGCCTTGCTGGAGGAGTTTTATTCAAAGCGAACTGTCAAGGGGGTCCCATAAATCACCCAACCGCGTAAGGAACGCAAAATCCGGGAACATAACACCGGTATGACGGAAACTAGGGTGGCAAGACTGGAACAAAACACCAGGCATAAGGCCGAGTCTTCCACCCTTTACCAAGTATATAGATGCATTAATTAAATAAGAGATATTGTGATATCCCAACATAATCATGTCCGTCATGGAGCAATCTTCAACTTCACCTGCAACTAGCAACGCTATAAGAGGGGCTGAGCAAAAGCGGTAACATAGCCGAACAATGGTTTGCTAGGAAGGGTGTCAAAGGTTAGAGGTTCATGGAAATTTGGGAGGCTTGATGAGCAAAAGATAGGTAACACAGCATAGCGATAGAACGAAGCAACTAGCATAGCAATGATAGTAGTGAGATCCAAGGTCACGGTCATCTTGCCTGAAATCCCGCAAGGAAGAAGAACGAGTCCATGAAGACGATGAAGCCACGAAGACGAACCAAGCGTAGACGAACGAATCCTCACGATCGCAACGAAACGGGAACTATCGAGAAGAAGCACACAACATAGTAAACACACCACACATGAACAAGGCATGATGCACACACAAGCATGATGCATGACAAGGCTACATGAAGCTACTCATGGCAAGAGATGATGCAAACAAGAACAACACATCAAGGCAAGTTTACATGAGGCCGGGAATGACATAACAATTTCGGTAAGTGCTCATATGCATATTTCAAAATTGGTCCAGATCTGAATAAACCTTATGTTCAAGTTGTTAAACAACAAGTTAAGATGCACCAAGATGATCTACACGAGATTCTAGTCAAGTTACATATAAAGATCATTTAGTTCGGAGCTACGGCCTAGAAGATATGAGCAAAACAAGTTAAACATGGCATTGATGCAAAATGCATTCAAACATCAAGAAAACACACCAAAACAAGGATGCAACATGATAATATGAAACTACATGCAATTCTAAGCAAGGTTCATATAGAGCACACTTAAAACGGAGCAACGGTTCAACACACACACACATAAAGGTATAGCAACAATCTGTCCAAAACAGCAACTAGGCATATTGCAAGCATCAAAACAATATGCTACAGCACACCAACATGAGAACAAAAGGCATGGACATGATGTACAGGTAAAGCATAACAAAACATGAACACTGAGCTATCTCCAGAAATCACTAGAACATGCTCAAACACACATGGCAAGATTGCAAACAATAACAGTTCAGACATTTGCAGAAAATAACATCAGGTTGCAATGTTTAGAGCTATCAAACAACATGTTACAGGAACTTATAATGGAAAACAAAGGCATGGCATGAATCTACTAAATGCATAGAACAAATGTCCCTTACTAACCATGAGCCAAAAAGGATCAGAAAATATGATGGCACCCATGTAAACATAGCAAGTTATAATACAGATTCATACATGGCAGGAACAACGATAAGAAGGCATGTTGGTGAGCTTGTACCACTCACCACAGAGCAATAAATGGCATGGCAAGGCACTCAACAGTAAGAATACATGTTTATGAAGCTAAGCATGACAATAGCAAGTTCATAGGGTGCATGGAACACTAGCAACAATCATGGCAACAACTGAACTTAATGTTAACAGGCTGGCAGCAACATTATTTAGCAACTTTGGAGTAAGATAACAACAAGCTACAGCAGGCTATAATTGCAAACAGGGGCATGGATGGATAGATAATAACATGTAGAACAAAACACCCTTAGTGAACATCTCCAGATTATGCATAGAATGACTTGTAGCAGCAGGTTTACATAGCATCACGAAATAACAGATTCAGCCTAGCAAAACAGCAACAACAAGTACCCTACTTAACAAGCTCGATTCACTCACCACAAGACATTGCATGACAATATAAGCATAGCATCAGCAATAAGACATGTTTATGAAACAAACAAAGGCAAGAACAAGTTCATAGAATGCAAGGATCAACTACAACAACCTTGGCAAAATTGAATAACATGTAAACAATCTGCCAGGATACATTTTGTAGCAAAAGTAGAGCACGAAAATGACATGCTAGACTACTCCATAATTGCAAAAAGGAGCATTAATGGATATATAACAACCATATGTTCAAAACATCCTTACTGAAGTATCTCAAAATAAGCATGGATCTCTCTGTAGCATCATGTTTACATGGCATCAAAATAACAGCAGAACAGGGACTAAAATCAGCAACATTACAAAGCCTAGTTTGCGTGCTTGTGCTAGTCACCACATTGATCACAAAAATACATGGCATCCACCACTATAAATGTGGCATGACATAGTTCAAAACACATGTAGACATCAACCTCATAGGATGCACACATAAAACATGGCAAAAATGACAAATGAGCATGTTCTGTTAAGAAACAGGAACTAACATTATGAAGCACTCTTGCAACGATGATTCAGACCTCAAGATGATCTCAAATGAACATGGTGCAATGTAATAAAGTGAAGTACTCGTTGAGACGAACAACTTGACATATTACTCGCACGAAACAGAGCAGTATGCATGGAGATATGATGCGATGAACATGGCATGATAATGTTGCTGAAACAGGGACTTAGACGAAAATATACCTCCCGAAAACGGATCTAGGGTTTCAGGGCACGCGGGCCGAGGTTCGCCGGCAACTAGGCCGGAGTTGGCCGGAGAGGAGGAAGGAGGCCGAAGAGGTCGGGGACGAGGTTCTCCGGGCCGGATCGGACCGGATCCGGTCGGATCTCGGCAGGGGCGGCGCAGTGGAGGCGGAGGCGAGCTCGCCGGAGCTCGGGGCGAGGCCGGGCGCGGCACGGCGGCGCCGGCCGGCGAGGAGGTCGAGGAGGCGCGTCCCGGCCGGCGAGGCGGCGGAGGGACGCCGGCGTGGGGCGAGGCGGGGGCGTCGGTGCTCGGCGCGCGGGACAGGGCTGCGGAGGAGCGGACGACGCTCGAGCGGCAGCGGCGGGGCGCTCCGGTCACCGGTGCTGGTCGCCGGCGACGGTGCAAAGGCGGCGGATGGCGGCGCGGCCGGGAGGCGCCCGTGCGCGCACGGTGGCGAAGGACGGGCCCGGCGCGGCTCGGTTCGGCCCCGGGGCGGGCCGGATCTGAGCCCCGGGCGACAGCGGCGGAGCGGACGCAGGCGGCGGCGATGTGGCGCAACGTGAGTGGAGGGGAGCGGCGGAGGGGCTGACGTGGTGACGCTTGATTGGTCGGAGTGAGGTGGCGGCGGCAGTGGACATGTCCGGCGCGACGCGGACGCGTCCGGCGGCACGGGGAGGAAATGGCTAGGGTTTGGACTGCACGAAAAATTCGGGAGGGGCACATATTTATAGGTAGAGGGAGCTAGGAGACTCCAAATGAGGCACGGTTTTCACCCACACGATCGTGATCGAACGACCGAGAGTATGGAGGGGAGTTAGATGGGTTTTGGGCCAGTTTGGAAGGGTGTTGGGCTGCAAGACGAAAGGGGCTTTGCGGGCTATGCGTTAACCGTTGGAGTATCAAACGACCTCCAAATGGCACGAAACTTGACAGACGGTCTACCGGTGCTATACCAAGGCTGCTTGGCAAAACTCGGTCCATTCCGAGAATGTTTAACACCCGCACACAACGAGAGACAAAAGGGGGACGCTGGAGGACATAGGAGTGCCAGATTGCAAAACGGACAACGGGGAAAATGCTCGGATGCATGAGACGAACACGTATGCAAAATGAAATGCACATGATGACATGATAAAATGCAACATGCAAGCAAATGACATGGCAACAACGGTGAATAACTGGCAGACACCTGGCGCATCGGATCCGGGGCTTTACATGCGCGCGAGCCTGGGCTTCGCGTAGGTGCTCTCCGCCGCGTGATTAGTCGCCGGAGCGACAATCCCGAGCCCTCCGCCGCGTTCGGCCTCGCCGATGGCTAAACGCTGATAGGGTTTAACCGCTTTGACCTCGCCGGCCTGTCAGGTGGGCCCCGTGGGTCAGGTGATTAGCTTAGGGCTAATCACCGTTAACTAAACCCCCTGACACTGACAAGTGGGCCTAGTGCCCCCTAATCCTTTTAGTTAGGCTAATAAACCCATGTTTAACCCTGAGACACTGACGTGTGGACCACACATGTCAGGTTTGACCCAATCAGCATTGTTCACTTGCTGACGCAAGCATGACGCAGTGCTGACGCAATAATTTCTTTTCTGGTTTTAAAATAAATCAGGAAATTCTAGAAAATTAGCAAAACTTCAAAAATTCACAGAAATTCAACCGTAGCTCAGATTGAAATAATTTATATATGAAAAATTATTAAAAAATTCAATCTATCCATCTGTACTTGTTTCATGCATGACTTATCAACTTATACCTACTGTATAGGTGAAAACACATGAATGGCATTTATAAAGGCTTATTTTGAAGTTGCATTTGAATCTTTGGTTCAAGTGGACTTCAAGCAAATGGCTACTAGTTGCATTAGCTCAAACAACATCACATCTACATGCCATGTTCATGCATCATATTGTTGCATATGATTGTGTTTTAACTGTCG
Organism: Triticum dicoccoides; assembly: GCF_002162155.2. NCBI lineage: Eukaryota > Viridiplantae > Streptophyta > Magnoliopsida > Poales > Poaceae > Triticum > Triticum dicoccoides. The sequence continues at coordinate 640,729,609 of NC_041389.1, forward strand.
ACACCGTTCCTTCTCGATAGGTCCTGCTCCGGAGAGTGCTCCAGAGTACATGTCTGTGGAGCAGTACCCCCCTGTTGGTCTTTCAGGCAAGCAAACCCCCTTGTTCATTCCGATACAATCCTACTCTCTCGCTCCTGCTCTCAGTTATTGCATAAGGACAAACAACGGTTCAACTGCTACTTTGTGCTGCGGTAGTTGAACCCATTCCTCTGCATGACCAATCATTGCCACAATAAATAGTTGAAACCCACTAGCATGTGTAGGAGTTGATTGAGCGATGTTGTGTTCCTACCATGCCATGACTACTATTGCTTAGAGTTGTGTCAGGTCTGATTCACTGGGAATGAATTGGAGTGTTACGATATGTTCTAATGCTGAGAGTTAAGTGTGTGAACACGATTTGGTAAAGGTAGTGGTGAGAGGCCATGTAGGAGTACATGGTGGGTTGTCTCACTGGAACCGTCCTTAAGCACTGAGTTTTGTGTATGTTGTCCAATGACTAGCTGCTACCACACATTGGGTTCTGGTAACTCGGCCCCTCTCGACTTATTAACCAACTTGATCTCTGTCCAGGAGTTGCAACTAGTTTCTGGTGTTTGTAGGTAGTGCTATTTTTCTAGCGAGTAGCACCCGGCAGGGTGGGCTTGGGACAGACTAGGCACAGGTGGCACGGTGTACCAAGTGGCACCCAGATGGTGGGCTTGGGAACCCTGCTCACATCATTTGGGGCCGTGAGCGACACCCCGGCCGGATCTCCTTGCGGATGGAACCCGAATAGGGGATAAACCTGGACTAGAGTCGTGTGTGGTTAGTTAGGTCGTGGCCGACACCCTCGCCAGGCTTCCGCTTGAAGGTTGCCGAGATACATGACATGTACATGGCGGTAAGTGGCGAGAGAGTGTGTGAAGAAGTACACCCCTGCAGGGTTAACATGATCTATTTGAATAGCCGTGTCCGCGGTTATGGACTTCTTGGATGCTTACGTGGTACATAGACAACTTGAAGTGGATACTTTAAAATTCTCAAGACAAGTGTGAGTGCTATGGATGGCCTTGTCATAGGGAGACGGGGATGAATCCATAGTGGTGTATTGTGTGGTGATTAGTGGACTCGTGTGCGCCATCTCACCTCAAAGAAGTTTCTCGTAGTCGTGGAACAGGATAGCCACTGAGTCAATGTTGGCTTGCTGCAACTAAACCCCACATTACCTTCTTGATAAAGATGCATGTATGATACGATCTGACGTAAGTCTTGTAGAGTACCTTTGTACTCATGTTGCTTTATTTATGTTTTTTTCAGCGGAGACTTTGCTCTTACTAGTTACGTGGACTTCGACAAGTAGCTTGTACCTCAGCTACGATCTTGATTGGATGTTGTAGATAGTCAGGCTCTTCAGCCTTTTTCATTTGTAGATGTCTTTACTTAGACATGTAATGCTTCCGCTTGTTGCTTGTGTGCTCTGAATGTTGGGTCATGTGACCCCTGCTTGTAATAAATGCTATGATGGCTCTTCTAAGCCTTTATCTATATGAGTTGTTGAGTTATGTTGTGATGCCATGTTGTACAACACATACTTGCATGTTATGCATACGTGTAACGTGTATTGCTATGTGTGGGATCTGACTATCTAGTTGTTTATCCTTAGTAGCCTCTCTTACCGGGAAATGTCTCCTAGTGCTTCCACTGAGCCCTGGTAGCTTGCTACTGCTCCGGAACACTTAGGCTGGCCGGCATGTGTCCTTCTTCGTTCCTGTGTCTATCCCTTTGGGGAAATGTCACGTGGTGTCTACCAGAGTCATGTTAGCCTGCTACAGCCCGGATTCCCCGGAGTCCTGCTAGCCCAGCTGCTACAGCCCGGATTCACTCGCTGATGACTGACATGTTCGTTGCTGGGTGATGTATGCTTGTCCCTGTAAGTTAGTGCCACTTTGGGTTCACGACTAGCCGTGTCAGCCCGGGTTCTTGTCATATGGATGCTAGCGACACTATCATATACGTGTGCCAAAAGGCGCAAACAGTCCCGGGCATGCTAAGGCGACACCCTTGGGAATACCGTGCGTGAGGCCGCAAAGTGATATGAGGTGTTACATGCTAGATCGGTGTGGCATAGAATCGGGGTCCTAACACTTTCCTATGGACTCAATGTGATCTTGGATCACTAAAAGTAAAATGTAGAGTCTTGTGCTTTGAGCTTGAGCCAATCCTTTTGTCCTTAGCATTTTGAGGGGTCCACGTTTCTCATCGATGCCATGCCAAACATTGAGCTTTCCTGAAATATTTATCTTGAAATAGCATTAGCTCAATGAGCTATATGTTGTTAGGAATTACCAAAACCACCCAGGGATAGTTGCACTTTCACCCACCATCTCTTATGCTAAAGTAGACTGAGCTAATCCTTATATTAGCATATACTAAGATAAACAGAACGAACTATAGAAACATTTAGGACGTGAGATTGTCAATCTGAATATGGAGGGACACCATCTTATCCCCAGCCAGCAGCTTGGGCGGAACTGTGAAGAAGTTCAGCTCTTGCACGGCGACGTTGCCAGGATCCTTGCTACTTTTCACCTCCATTTCCACCTTGACGGCCTCAGTCTTGCCTTTGGGCTCCCCTGGCGGGCCATTCACCCACAGCTTGGCCATGTAGTGTGGCAGTGGGGACAGTCCCACTCTGATGTAGACGACCGACACGGCGATAGGCACACTAATGTCGAGCACGCCGCCGACCAAGAAAAACACACGACCGTCCTCCTCCGCGAACAGTAAGAGACGTGGTTTCGATAGTGGCACTTGCAGCTGGAGCACCTTGCCGTACTGGATCTTGTGCATGGGCATGGGATGCGCGGTGCTGATGTGGTGGGAGAGCGCCGGCGGCTGGCCTTCGTAGCCGCAAACAGGCACGGGCCATTTGCAGGGCGCGAGTGGACACATGCTCTGGTGATCGGCGAGCTTGTGGTAAGTGATGTAGAGCCCACAGCCTTCATTCAAGCACTCCACCCTCACCGACGAGAGGACGGCGTCCACCGCCGTGTTCTGCACGTCGTAGCCACCGCCGCGCTCGCACTTCTGGCACTGCCGCTAGTTCCCGGGGCGCTCGATGAGGCAGTCCATGCAGGCTAGGTGCCCTCTGTCGGTGTCAAAACCGGCGGATCTCGGGTAGGGGGTCCCGAACTGCGCGTCTAGGCGGATGGTAACAGGAGATGAGGGACACGATGTTTTACCCAGGTTCGGGCCCTCTTGATGGAGGTAAAACCCTACGTCCTGCTTGATTAATATTGATGATGTGTGTTACAAGAGTAGATCTACCATGAGATCAAGGAGGCTAAACCATAGAAGCTAGCCTATGGTATGATTGTTGTTCGTCCTACAGACTAAAGCCATCCGGTTTATATAGACAACGGAGAGGGCTAGGTTTACATAGAGTCGGTTACAATGGTAGGAGATCTACATATCCGTATCACCAAGCTTGCCTTCCACGCCAAGGAAAGTCCCATCCGGACACGGGACGAAGTCTTCAATCTTGTATCTTCATAGTCTTGGAGTCCGGACGATGATGATAGTTCGGCTATCCGGACACCCCCTAGTCCAGGACTCCCTCAGCAGCCCCTGAACCAGGCTTCAATGACGATGAGTCCGGCGCGCATGTTGTCTTCGACATTGCAAGGCGTGTTCCTCCTCCGAATAATTCATAGAAGATTGTGAACACAAGGATAGTGTTCGGCTCTGCAAAATAATTTCCACATACCACCGTAGAGAGAATAATATTTACACAAGTTCAATCTGCTGACGTATTTGATGGCGTGACATCACACCACTACCAAGCCTTTACTTGAATCGTTTTTATTGTACCACCTCAGCGCGTTTAGCGAAGCGGTTTCCTTGGCACGTCTTGTCGAAGCAGAGATCGTGTTCCCCTTATTCCGGGATTCCCATCAATACGGACGTGGGTAACCCAACCGCGCCATTGATTGCGGCGCTTGGGGGATAAGCGAGTTTTATCAGGCCGGTGGGGACGCATGTTTCCGTCCGCCCATAGAAGGGGATAAAGATCCAACCCTTTTACCTACGCCTTCTTCCTCCTTGGCTTATCCATCTCTGCGAACCCGAGCTCCAATGCCCAAGCCCGCACATCTCACCTCCACCTTCTCCAACCATGTCCGGAGCAGGAGGCAAGTGGATGGCCTCCTCCGTCACGGAGGGGTAGATCCAGAAGCTGCGCAGCGCCGGATACCTGTCCAGCGACATCGCGCACCAGCTCCCCATCGAGGGAGAGCTCGTTCCCACCCCCAAGCCCCATGAGAGGGTAGTATTTCTTCCCCATTTCCTTCGTGGACTGGGCTTCCCACTCCATCCCTTTGTCCGGGGGCTCATGTTCTACTATGGCCTGGATTTCCATGATTTGGCCCCGAATTTCATCCTCAACATCTCGGCATTTATCGTCGTGTGCGAGGCCTTCCTCTGCATCCAGCCCCACTTCGGCTTATGGCTCAAGACCTTCAGTGTCAAGCCGAAAGTTGTGAAGGGCAGTCAAGCGGAGTGTAGAGGCGCCATGGTGGGCAGGATGTCCCACGTTACATGGCTCGAGGGCACTTTTGTGGAAACCATCAAGGGGTGGCAATCGGGGTGGTTCTATATCACCGAGCCGCGTGACCCTAAATGGGCAGTGGCCCCCGAATTCAGATCTGGCATCCCCACACGGCTCACCTCCTGGAAAGAGAGCGGCCGGACATGGGGTGATTCGAAGGAGCTGACCGGACTCCAAGCTTGCATCCAAAAGCTAGTGGACAAGAAGCTCAAGCTTGTCAATGTAATCCAGGTCATGCTCATCCACCAGATTCTCCCGTGCCAACGACGGGGCTTCAACATGTGGGAGTTCGATCCGGCGCAGCACCAGACATTGAATGGGCTCTTCGACACTACATACGAAGATGTCTGGAAGGTGCTGTTCAAAGGCGCCGAGGCTCCCGCATCCGCTACCGAAGATCACAGATTCAGCTCGGAGTGTCCAGCTGATGAGGTAAGTGATTTTGCCCTTTAAGGGATGCTTGTTTTCCATAGTTTGACTCTATGCGGGATCTAAACTCCCTTTCCTTTGATAGGACTGGCTGAAGAAGGTTGCACAGGCTATCTGCCTGGCCCCATTGCCAGAGGACCCAGTGGACGCCCGTTTGACGGGGCTGCTGGCTCCGGCGCCCCATGTGGTGCCGGAGAAGAAGGCCAAGAAGAAGGCCACGGGGACTCGGAAGAGTTCCCGTTTTCAGGTGCTATCGGATGATGAATCCGAGGCCGACTCCTCTCACCAAGGTGAGGAGGAGAAGAAGAAAGCCTCTTCCCCAGCGGGGGGAGAGAAGAAAAGGAAGGCCTCCCCAACAAGGGAGGCCGAAGGGTCCAAGCAAGGAAAAACTCTTCCCCCGGACTGCTCTGCCAATGCCAGTGACGACGACGAGGACTGGCCTCCAAGGGCCAAGCCCCTGGCAAGATCGTAAGTATCCGGACTCTCGAATAACTTCAAGGTTTTTATTTTTTGTCACATAATGTCTTTCTAATGCCACATACAACCCTGCAGTCCGCCTAAGGATGATCTTCCCACTTCGTCGAGCGGGTCCTTAGGGGCGTCGGATATGGATTCTCTTCCGACTGCCTCCACCCCCCGTGACGCGGACGATGCCGAGGTGGGATCCCAGGAAGGGACCCACCAGGAGGAGAGGGCCCCGGAGGTGTGGCAGGACAACCTCCCGAACTTTGCACCGGACTCAGCCCCGGAACCCACAGTGGCTCCGGAGTTCGGCGGGCGACCCCTTCGCAAGAAGGGCAAGACCGTGACGCCGGCTGCCTCCGTCCAACCGGAGGTGCCGGATAATTTGCTGGAGGTGCTCATTGGTGCCTCCATTGAAGAGGAACACAGCACTGTTATGAGTGCGGTGATTCAGAAGGTGCAGCTCGCCAAGAGTGGGCTGACCGAAGCCTGCAGCAGCCTTCTAACAGGCTTTGAGGTAAGAATTTCAATATGTATAAAATGGTACCACATAGACATTAGCCCCTGATGCTCGGTTCGGTGTTCAGAAAGAAAAGCCAGACTGAGGATCTAAAAAAGATATACGCAGGAGTCATAAAAAATATGTCAATATGTGATTGCAGGCTGCGCTGCTGACCTCTGTCGCACTGACTGTGGAGGTCAATACTTTGAAGGAAAACCTCGAGCGGTCCGAGAACGAGCTCGGCCGTGCTAAGAAGCAGCTCGAGGACAAGGAAGGTGAGTAATACCTTATTAAAATTGTACCTTACAGAAAAGGATTTTGGTTGCAAAAAGAATGACAAGGATAACGTGGGTATTGCAGGGGCCACTAACAAGGTGACGACCCTGAAAGAGGCGGTGGCCACGGCCGAACGCAATGCGGCTATGGAGCGCACTGAGCGAGAGAAGCAGGAGGCACGGTTGACAGAGGTACAGCAAGATCTCCAGGATCTCGTGCAGAAACATGAGAGCCTGGAGCGTGACTCGAAGACTCGAGAGTCTGAGCTTGCAACGGCTCTTGAGAGTGCCAAAGCCGCTAAGGCCGAAGCCTACAAGGCCCTCCAGGAGATTGAGGCGGTGAAGAAAATAGCAGCGGGTAAGGCATTTTTCATGCAAGGTAAGCATGTGAGTGTTAATTACCTGTTGCTTACCCGAATTCGGAGCTCTCCAGGAGCGTTCGCAGATCTACCTCGCAGCGTGTCTGATGCTGCCGCATTCTACCGGACCGAGGAGGGGAGCTCGACGGAGAAGGTCTTCTGGTCTCAGTATGCTGAGGTCGGACATCCGGTGCCCCTGAGCGACCAGCTGAAGCAGCTGGTCGAGCTCCACAAGGCGGCCGAACAGGCCATGAAGGGCCTCATAGTTCGACTGTGGCCTACGGAAGCCATGCCTGGGAGCTACTTCGGCCTGGTGCGGCGGCTGGTGGATGCGTGCCCGTGGGTTGAAGTCATCAAGCACTCCGCCTGTATTGAGGGTGCCCGTCGGGCCCTTGCCCGCGTGAAAGTGCACTGGGGCAAGATGGATGCCCAGAAGCTTGTGACGGACCCGCCACCAGAGGGCAAGGAGCATCGCATGCCCGAGATGTATTATAAGAGTGTGCTGAAGGGCGCCCGCACCATTGCGGGTGAGTGCTCCAAAGATGTAATATTTGAGTAGACTTGCATTTTGTTATCCTGTGCGCTGAAGACTTAGTTCATTTGCGCTAAGCAACGCTTGTTAATTTAAAATATTACCTTCTGTGCGGCTGTTTATCAAATCTGAGAGATGGCAAGTCGTCGGCTTCAGCCCCCACGCCACGAGTGCTGGGGTGTTCGGGATAAATTTGAGCGCTCTTGTTCCCATATTTGGGTCCATCTAGGGAGGCGCTCAACACAACGAACAAGGCAACCGGACTTATAATGCTTGAACACTCTCACTTAGCCATAGAATTCTATAATTTTAAATTTCGGCGAACCCCTAGTCTTCGGAAGGCCGAATTTGGGGCGCTATCCACGCCTGGGCCGGACAGGATCCGGCTCCTCGCTCTAAGCGGCATAAGTCTTTAGGGACTCGCAAAAACCTCTCGAACAGCGACCGGCTCTCGCCCCATCATGACGGTCAGTTTTAGCTTTCTCCACTGAGGCGTTAACCCAGCTCAACTGGGGCGCAATCACAGTGGTTCTCCCAGTGCTACCTTAGCCGATATAACGGAACGTAACGTACCAAAACATGGGAGCCGGGCAAACCCAACTATTGACCCAAGACATGATTCAGAGCCATGCATATAGTGTTATAAGTTCAGGGTGCCACACTTGTGAAAGTGTTCGGACTTATCACACCATGATGTGGGAAACATAAGCCCCTGGTGTATTTAGCTGTACCAAAACGTACGGATGCGTAATGTCATAAATGAACATATGTATAAAAGAGAAATGCAACTGGAAGCAAAAAGGTGATGCATTACTTATTCAAGAAAAACTGCTATAAGTGCAGAACGATACAAATGGTGCGATAAGCAAGGGATGGGACTGTTAAACATGTCCCCCTCCAGGGGTAGGCTGCGGAATGGTGCATAAAACAGATTTAATGCTCGTAATGGAGACCACCTGGATATTCGCTGTAGCCTTTCTTCTTCCCTGGCTGTTGCATCGTGAGTTCGGCAGGTCTACTGCCGGACAGGGCCTCGGACGAACGGAGACCTGTGGGTAAAAAATAAAAAGGAGAAGAAAAAGAAAAAGGAAAAAGAACGACACACTTGAGAGCCCCTTGGTGTGGTTGAGCCGCAGTCTGGGCCTATCGTGGTTGTGCCCCTCCCCCCATGCCCATGGTATCTTCAGAGCGTAATGGTGTACGCGAAGGACCTGTCTTGACGTTTTACAGGGGCTGGGGTTGGGGCCGCACTACTACGCGTGCTCGGCACATGCCAGGTGGTCTTGTTGTAGGTTACTCCGGGCACGCTTAGCTGTGTCCGGCCGCTTAACGGCCGGACTCGAGAATTGCCTTAAGAGGCTGCATTGTACTTCTGCCGCGAGAGCCGTTGTATGTTCCTCCGTGCGGAGAGAATGTTTAGTGTTTCCGTTGACCGTGATGACTCCTCGAGGGCCTGGCATCTTGAGCTTGAGGTATGCGTAGTGCGGCACCACGTTGAACTTTGCAAATGTGGTGCGTCCGAGCAGAGCATGATAGCCGCTGCGGAACGGAACTATGTCGAAGATTAACTCCTCGCTCCAGAAGTTATCCGGGGATCCGAAGACCACTTCCAGTGTAACTGAGCCTGTACAATTGGCTTCTACACCTGGTATGACGCCTTTAAAGGTCGTCTTGGTAGGTTTAATCCTTGAGGGGTCTATGCCCATTTTGCGCACTGTGTCCTGATAAAGCAGGTTTAGGCTGCTGCCGCCGTCCATCAGGACTCTGGTGAGGTGAAATCCATCGACGATTGGGTCTAGAACCAATGCGGCGAATCCGCCATGGCGGATGCTGGTGGGGTGGTCCCTCCGGTCAAAAGTGATCGGGTAGGAGGACCATGGATTGAACTTCGGGGCAACTGGCTCCATCGCGTATACATCCCTGAGTGCATGCTTCCGCTCCCTTTTGGGTATGTGCGTTGCGTATATCATGTTCACCGTCCGCACCTGTGGGGGGAAACCCTTCTGTCCTCTATTGTTCGGCGGCCGGGTCTCTTCCTTGTCATCACTATGCAGCCCCTTGTTATTGTCTTAGGCAATTAACTTGCCTGCCTGCTTGAATACCCAACAGTCCCTGTTGGTGTGGTTCGCTGGCTTTTTGGGGGTGCCATGTATCTGGCACAAGCGGTCGAGTATTCGGTCCAAATTGGACGGACCCGGAGTACTTCTTTTGAATGGCTTTTTCCGCTGACCGGGTTTAGAGCCTCTGAATCCAGCATTGACTGTCGTATCCTCACTATTGTCGCCGTTAATGCAGCGTTTGTTTTTGTTATGACGTGACCTGCCATTACGGTCCTTGATATCCGGACTGCCAGAATTTTTGCTGAGGTTGTTGCTGCGCGCTAGCCAGCTGTCCTCACCTGCGCAGAAGCGGGTCATGAGTGATGTGAGGGCTGCCATGGATTTTGGCTTTTCCTGTCCCAGGTGCCGGGCAAGCCACTCGTCACGGATATTGTGCTTGAAGGCCGCTAGGGCCTCCGCATCTAGACAGTCGACGATTTGGTTTTTCTTGGTTAAGAACCGTGTCCAGAATTGTCTGGCCGATTTGTCTGGCTGCTGAATTATGTGGCTGAGGTCATCAGCGTCTGGTGGTCGCACATACGTCCCTTGGAAGTTATCGAGGAATGCGGCTTCCAGGTCTTCCCAACTCCCAATTGACTCTGCTGGCAAGCTATTAAGCCAATGCCGGGCTGGCCCTTTAAGCTTGAGGGGGAGATATTTGATGGCGTGAAGATCGTCACCGCGGGCCATGTGGATGTGAAGGAGATAGTCTTTGATCCAAACCGCGGGGTCTGTTGTGCCATCGTACGATTCAATATTCACGGGTTTAAACCCTTCGGGGATTTGATGATCCATTACTTCATCTGTGAAGCACAGTGGGTGTGCGGCGCCTCTGTACTGGGCGATATCACGATGGAGCTCAAAAGAGCTTTGCCTGTTTTGTTCGGCCCGGCCGGACTTACTATGTCCGGTGCGACGGTTGTCGTCACGTATCATGGGGCGCCCACGCGATCCGTAGATCGATCTTGATTGTCTTGCCCTATCCTCCAATATATCTCGCAAGTCCGGAGCGTTCCCCTGTGGCCTTGTGCTTTTCAAGCGATGCCGGGGTACGGGTCTAGTGAAGGGCCTAGAGGCCTCTCTGTCGCGACCACGGGGTGGTCGATCGGCCATATTGTCTCCTGGTGATGCTGGTTCATATGCCTCCTCCTCTAATCGGGGGAGCAGCTTACGTTTAGGGTAGCTTTTGGAGGGGCATTCGAGCTCATGCTCTTCGGCCACGAGGACTTCAGTCCACCTGTCGGCTAGCAGATCTTGATCAGCTCCAAGCTGTTGCTGCTTTTTCTTGAGGCTGTTCGTCGTGGCCATAAGCCTGCGTTTGAAATGCTCCTGTTCGATGGGATCCTCTGGCACGACGAATTCATTGTCGTCGAGGCTTGCCTCGTCTTCGGAGGGAGGCATATAATCCTCTACCTCTTCTTCTGCCGCTCTCTCATGAGGGTTGGCGTCCCCGTCCTCCTGCGCTGGGTCTTGCTAGAGTGGGTTGTCTTCGGCACTATCCGGGGTGTTATTATTTCCGGTGCCGGAATCTTCATTCTTGCTATGGCGGGATTTAGAGCGGCGCCGCTGACGCCGGCGCTTGGGCTGTTTCTTGGAGGGGTCATCCTCCGCTGCCCCTTCGCCATTCCCATCCTTTGGGATATCCACCATGTATATATCATATGACGAGGTGGCTTTCCAGTGCCCGGTAGGCGCTGGTTCTTGGTCGTCTCCGGCATCATCGTCCATACCGTCGATGTCTTCGGAGTCGTAGTCTAGCATGTCGGTTAGATCATCGACAGTGGCTACCAAGTGGGTGGTGGGTGGGTTTTGAATTTCTTCGTCGTCCGCATCCCAACCATCCTGGCCGCAGTCCGGCCAGGGCTCTCCTGATAATGAGACATACCTTAGCGAACTCAGGATGTCGCCAAAATGTGAGTGTTGAAAGATGTCCGAGGCAGTAAACTCCATGATCGGTGCCCAACCGGATTCGATTGGTGGGGGCGCGGGACGTTCGGAGTCCGGCAAGGCGTCCGGCACCTCGGAGTCACAAGCCTCGTGAGGGACAAGATCAGTGTTCGGCTCTATCGTCGTAGAGGTTGCAGCCCCTGACGCAGTGTCTAGCCATCCGTCCTCGATCTGCGCAGCCGGCTCCGAATTGAAGATCGGAGCGGGCTTGAGTGCGGCCTCCAGGGTACTGTCCGGCTGCAGAGCTAAATCATGCCTGTCGTGACAGTGCGGCGCACTTGGCTGTGGCTCGAATCCATCGAAGATCAAGTCCCCGTAGATGTCAGCCGTGAAGTTCAAACTTCCAAATCTGACCTGACGGCCCGGGGCGTAACTTTCGATCTGCTCTAGATGGCCTAGCGAATTGTCCCGCAGTGCAAAGCCGCCGAATACGAAGACCTGTCTGGGGAGGAAGGTCTCACCCTGGACTGAGTCGTTGATGATGATCGAAGAAGCCATCGAGCCTATCGGCAACGACACAGAGGAACTCTCAATGAAAGCACCAATGTCGGTGTCAAAACCGGCGGATCTCGGGTAGGGGGTCCCGAACTGTGCGTCTAGGCGGATGGTAACAGGAGACGAGGGACACGATGTTTTACCCAGGTTCGGGCCCTCTTGATGGAGGTAAAACCCTACGTCCTGCTTGATTAATATTGATGATGTGTGTTACAAGAGTAGATCTACCACGAGATCAAGGAGGCTAAACCCTAGAAGCTAGCCTATGGTATGATTGTTGTTCGTCCTACGGACTAAAGCCATCCGGTTTATATAGACACCGGAGAGGGCTAGGGTTACACAGAGTCGGTTACAATGGTAGGAGATCTACATATCCGTATCGCCAAGCTTGCCTTCCACGCCAAGGAAAGTCCCAACCGGACACGGGACGAAGTCTTCAATCTTGTATCTTCATAGTCTTGGAGTCCGGCCGATGATGATAGTTCGGCTATCCGGACACCCCCTAGTCCAGGACTCCCTCACCCTCCCTTGCACTGCACAAATCAATCAAACAACACATCAATCAAGAAACCTGCACCTTGCTCGATCAGCCAAACGGACGAGGTGTATTCGAACCACATACACGGGAGGCTTCAAGGGGCAGAGGCACAAGGGGCAGTGGAGCAAGGTGAGGTCCATCGAGACCATAGATAGCTCCATCGTCGGGTCCTGTTCCGTCTACATGATCTCGCCCTCCTCGTGCACAACCATCTCTCGCTTTAGGGCCGGGGCATTACAAAGCTTTACCGTTACATATTCATACTACTTCAAGGTGCATTAAATCAACACATGCAAGTATCAAAAGGAGAGTCATGGCATGCATGCATGCATTTTAATTAATGCATCAGTAAACACAAATTATTGAAATATATCGAGTGCAGTGCTTTGATGTGTCACGTCAACTCGTACAACAACGAGAAGTTTGATTATCCTCTCCCTCACGGACTGAGCTCCGGTGCCTTAACTGCATCTGCCTTTGGCTGTATAACAGGTGGGCCACCCACCTGTTGGGCCCACCTGTCATACACGCAAAGGCAGGAGCACTAAGTCAATGAAGCTACGTCCCTCCCTCGCCCATGAGCGTGGTGGCTGGCAGGACTAGGAGAAGCTTTCGCTACACGCTCTCCCTCCCGCACGCGATGGAGACGCAGCAGTTCAGTCGGTGTCAGATGGCCAGAAGCATACTGTAATACTCCTCCACTGCAGTAGTACTCCATCATTGTTCGACTTCCCAAAGAGGTGAAGATCCAAGCGCAGCCCGGACGCTCGTGTGGCAGTTTCATGTGTAGAGTAGTCTAGGATAGCGTGTACCATGCCTGTAAGCTTAAAATCGTTGGGGTCGGCTCCATTCTATGTGGCCGTCTTGAAGATTTATTTTTTATTAAAATAATCTTGTGGCCCTACCTATCATCCTGGTGATTGTAGTTTGCATGCTCACCTGGTCAAGACAGGAATATATATTTTAATTTGTGGTGGGTAAATGTTAGAGGTTGCAGCAAATATATTGTACACTGTGGGTCTTTCAGCCAAGTTTAGAGGCAAGCATGTGGGGCCAGTGCGAGGGACGGAGCTGCCTTGTAAGGATTGGGGTCAAGTGACCCCAATGGAATCAGAAAATCCTTCAGAAACTAAGTACTAATCACTATTCATTAATAGAAGATGACCCCACTGTCATAGACATGACCCCATTGAACTTTTTTTCTAGCTTCGTCCCTGGCCAGTGCTATGATGTGTCGCGTCAACTCGTACAGCGAGTAGAAGCTTGATTTTACTACTACAGGCCTTCTCCCTCGCCCATGCACACAGTGGCTCGTAGACGAGGATGTGTTTTTGCTTATAGTACTACAACAAGCTATCCCTCCCGCTCGCGGACGGACATGCAGAAGTGGATTTGATACTGTAGAAGCAGTAGTAGTAACATCATTGTTCATCTTCTCGAAGAGGCAAAGATCCAAGCACAACCCGAACGTGGTAGTTGCGAACCTTGGAGCACACATATAGCCAGGCTCTTGCATGAGACAAAATTGCTATGTGAGCCCACTATTGTAGTACTTGCTAGTATAGCCATGTAAACCAGAAAGGGGTATTTGCCTTTCTAGAGATTTCAACAAGTGACTAGACTACACCGAGACGGAGTACATATGGAGCAAAATGAGTGAACCTGCACCGTAAATAAATACGTAGTTCTCTCATTTTCCTCTCCGCCTTGGTCGCGGTGCACAATATTGAGTATAATTACTAGTCTCTTTTTGACATGCATTTACGTTTTTTTAACACAGTATAGACGCAAGCGCTCATATACACGTGCATACACTCACCCTTATGAATGCACACACGCACACCCTACCACTATGTGCACCTCCGAAAGACTGAGCCATCACTATCATCTTGAAATTTATGAAGTCACCATAGGCACCTCGTCGTCGACGGGAACGTCTACTGACACGCAATAGATGCGAGCGACAATCGCCTCCATAGGTGCTTGAATGCCAAGGCGGGAGAGGGTAGCGTTTCCCGAGACGTTGAACAGTCAATGATGCATCCTCAATTACATGCAGAGGGAATTAATTGGAGAAGTAGAATAGAGCCAGCACGATGTGAATGCAACAGAGTTTGGACTCTCATATAAAGGCACCCCACCACTTCAATCCGTCTACTCCTAGTCTCTGCGCAACACTGCTCACTCCAATCCAAGACCAAGTGACCAGAAGCGACAAGCACCTATGGAGGCGATGGATGCGAGCGGCAGTCGGCTGTGCCAAATCATCCAAGGCGCCGACCTGTGGCCCCGCACCATGCAGCGTTTTCAGACGGTACTGGCGACCGCCGGTGTCCTAGCCCTCGCCACACCGGCTTGGCCTCTTGCATGGACGACATGGTGGTCAACTCCATCTACAAGTTCACCGCCGTCAAGAAGCGCACAGATGACCTTGTCGTACTGCTCTAGCTCGCGCACCCAGGCTCCTCATTGCCTTCCACCCTCACCGGCCTCCATGGTGATGAACTCTTTCAAGCCCTGGTGGCTCTGCAGGTGCCGGAGGTCGTGACGAAGAATGTGCACCTTGAGGCCGCGCTTGCTGCGCAGCGCCTAGCCATGCAAGAAACCGTCGGCCTGTACTTCGACGCCTACGAGGAAATCGTCTACATAGGCACTACAAGGCAATCGAGGACAGAAAGACGTTGGCCTTCTTCCAGCGGCTGGAATCTTTGGATGCCATTGTTCAGAAGCACGTCGACCTGGCCACGAAATTCGCTGCTACTTAGCTCCCGTTCGGTGGGCCGGCGCCGTGAGTCAAGGAGGTGGACGTCGTCGATGGATGCATATCTTCTTCTTGCCTCCTGTAACCAGCACTGCATCGCCTCGTGGCCTTAATGTTTTATTAGTATAGTACTCCCTCCATTCCCGAATATAAGTCTTTCTAGAGATTCCAACAAGTGACTACATACAGAGCAAAATGAGTGAATCTACACTCTAAAATATGTCTACATACATCCATATGTTGTATTCCATTTGAAATACTCCCTTCATTTTTGTATACAAGGCCACTATCAAAATTACAATCTGCAACTATACAAGGCCACTAACATCAATCGAGGTAAAATTGATGAGGTTTGCCTCGTACTAGCAATCGAGGACATTAATACCCCTTGCATGCATGTGGGAGTGATAAGCTTGGTTTTCATGTACCACATTAATAAACCAACGAGGAGTGAGAGGGTTGTCTTGTTGTGCGTTGAAGAGAAAAATACACATTAATTAACACGTCGAGCAAGGAGAAAAGACAAGCTTGCAACATTGGCTTAAGTAAGCATTAATTTCTACCTTGGTACCTGTAATATGGGTTTGTGGCCATGGATATAAAAATGGAGGGAGTATCTAAAAAGGCTTATATTTAGAAACGGAGGGAGTATATGGCATTTTTATTCGAGTCGTAACGTTTTCACTATGAGGTGGGGCCGCAGTTGAGCAAACCGACCATCGGCAAATCCCCACCCCGCCCATCGGGCGTCAGTTGAGTTTAGAATTAGAAGAGAGAGACGAGGGAGAAGAGCTAGCTGTAGCATGGACATTGTTGTCAGATGGGACTCGTGTTGATAGAATAGGAGTACTGAGCACTCATGCCTCTTTTTTAGGGAAAAATAGTCGTATGTCTAGTACCACTAGTTGGGTGTGTGCGACCTATAGCTGTCATCACTTTAAGTCTCCCTTTCGAGTCGCGGCTACGCTTCACAGTACATATTTTTTCACGTGTTTATCCTCCTATATGTACTCCTAGGCTATTTCCACATGCTCCCTTTCGCCGACATGTGGGACATATAGCATCTGGGTCGTAGTGCATGCACGACTCGAAGCATATGTCGGGGTACTTTACATTTCAGACCTCACGAATTACATGCAAACCCCCCATAGAAGAATAAATAAATAAATGAATTACTACATGAAACCGGATTATTTTCGTAGAAATCGGAGCACGTTCATTAAGTTTTCGACATAACACATTTATAAAAAATGACCGGACCTAAACCAGTCTAAGGGCCTCTTTGATTTTTCCCGCAAAAAGGGCCTCTTTGATTCACAGGATACTGAAAACACAAGAATGGGGAAAGTATGATGGCGATGAACCGAGACGAGGAGAACTCTAACTCAGTTAGAGGTTAGAGTTAGATTCTAGCCCTGAACTAACTCTAAACCAAAGAGGTGTATGAATGGCAGGGTTAGATTGACAATAAATGCTCTTTCTCAATCATTTGACTACTTTGAACCCTATTTCCTGCCGGATTTGGTGTGGACGGCCCTTGTGTGGCCTCCTCCCGCTCACAATTGACATAAATGAACCATCTTTACAAATCAAGCATGCAAAACATGATATATTTTACTTTGTCCATACAAATGAGATATCCCACTTAAACATACAAGTCATCAATCAAGCTTCACAAAAAAAATACACTCTATGAAACAAAGTATGAGCTAACTCATCACGAAAGTCATTCACGATAGGGAGGGAGCCCGGAGCCCCTCACCCACCCAGGGAGGAGCTTGTCATTGTTGCTCTGGAGGAAGGCTCTGTAGAGCACAAGCCCCGGGAATCCCTCCGACGCCGACGCTTGCGAGTTGAGGTCGACAACGACATGGGTAGCAGGGCCGCTTGCTGACGACTGCGAACTTAATCTTTGGGCCTCTAGAAATAATGCAAGCCTGAAACTGAAATACTGAGAAAGGTGAACTAAATCTTTGGGCCTCTAGAAATAATGCAAGCCTGAAACGAAAATACCTAGAAAGGTGAACTGAATCTTTGGGCCTCTAGAAATAAAGCAAGCCTAAAACTGAAATACCTAGAAAGGTGAACTGAATCCTTGGGCCTCCAGAAATAATGCAAGCCTGAAACAAAAATACCTAGAAAGGTGAACTAAATCTTTGGGCTTCTAGAAAGATTTATTACCTCCTCAAGGAGCATCAAACAATTCCATGCGTGCACCACAAATCTATACCAAGTTTGATCAGGATCTACTTTCCCAAATCAGAATTAGCGATAGAGCGAGCAAGATCAGCGATATGGCTGTGAGACAAAGAAGGAACGAACAAACTCGCCCCTCTCGCGACCTCCCTGGTAGATGTGCCGCTGTCACGCATGATAGAGGGATAAAAACGACCGATGAAGGGGGAGCGGGGCGACTTTTGAAGGCCGGAGGGAGAGGGCGGCCGGAGGAGGGGAGCGAAGGCCAGACGGAGAGGGCGGCCGGAGGAGAGAGATGGCGAGCGGTAGAGTGGCGCTTGGGCGGGCGGCCCAATGGGGAACAGAGAGGAGTCATGCGATGGGGCGGCAGAGGGAGTGATTTGGTGCACGCAGGGGAGATTTTTTTAGTTCTCTTTTACTGGGCCCGAGGATAACTCACCAATTAGAACCTCTCCATCAGGCTAGTTTTTTTAGGTGGGTTAGAGCAAACTAGCTCAAACTAACCCCTCCTATTTCGATAATTTGAGGCTATTTCAACCCAAACTAGATCTAACTCAGGGATCCAAACAAAGAGGAGTAGTACTGTACATGCTACAGTCTGGACCGTAGCACATTGTTTTTATGGCCATATCACCACATTGTTTTCTACTGCTGGTTCACTAGGTTGCCGTGGTTCGCACTGCTGGTTCACTGGGCTGCCGTGGTTCGCACTCCTCCGACATGAGTAGTAGTAGTATATTATACCGCATGATTCTTCGCTCCTTATTACTACGTACTTCGCCGACATGTGGGGGAGCCAGCATTCGGGTCGACGTGTCATGCAGCAGATTAGAGTGCGGAACGGAAGGGGGGCATCACCCCGGTCGTAGTGCCAGTAATTCATGACTATAGTGAGTAGTCATATCACAAGTCTTTCCAGCAGTAACACGTCGTCAAATCACGCACCCCGACCTTTCCAGCAGTAAGTAAGTTGAATCCGCTACTCCCTCACCCTCCTCGCCTCTCTTCAAACCGCCTACACGAAAACTACCGCATGTACTGCCCTGGAAAAGCCCCGCCCTCAACTTTTAACTATGCGAAAATAGTTCGAGCTTGTTCATTCTATATAAATACTAGTATTGTATGTTTATTCACCCATGGGGTTGTTCAATGAATGGAGGGCCTGGGAGCAGAAGTGAACAATACTAGTACTACTAGTAGTAAGTAGGAGTCATATAGTTAGTCACCTTAAATAAAGAGTTTCTTTTCTTTAATCCCACGTACACAAATTGAAATGATTGTTGTGGAGAGAAAAAGATAATCACTCCACTATATATGTACGTAGGGGCCTGAGCGCTTGCTTTATTAGGGTTGCTCTATTCATTCTCTCATCCTCTCCAGATCTAAACAAGACAGCGGTAGCGGCATTTTCTCTCTGCTCACCGCTGGTCACAAATCCGGCCAGATCCCTTCAGCCGGTGTGTGTAGAGGACTAAAAGGTGCATCGTTCACGCAGTCATCACCGCGGAGGGAGGAAACCCACAGCTGCCGGCAGGGCTCGATCCTCTGCCCGTGTCGTTCTCTCTAACACAGTGCCGGCTCGGGAGGTCCTCCGACCCTTCTTCCTCCCTGTCGTATTGTGCGCAGATCGGACCTGCCGCCGCTGACATCCCGACAAACCTCAGGTACAAGTTCTTCCAAAGCGGCCTTGCTCTACTGCCCCAGCTCCCCATATGTCTGCATGTGCATATTTTTCTACTTCCATCAGCTCTTCCAAATCCACCTAAATTTTTAGTATTATTAGAGGTAAAGCTACTTCATGCATTCATATCTAGGACTTGGTTCAAACAACAAAGAAAGGGGGAAAAGTCGTAGCATGAACCTAGGACTTGATTCAAAGAGGAAATAACAGGGGGAAAGTAGTAGAGACCGGATACCCAACCGGTCTCTTGGTTGAAAAGGGAAATAATGGGAAAACTCAGTACAAACTGGATAAGGAACAGATCTATTATTGGTTGAAAAAAGGATAGAAAGTGGCCGCTGGTGGACAAGTCAAAAAAGTATGTCCAGGATTAGATTTGCTGCCCTCACATAGTAAAAGGTCTCCAGGATTAGATTTGCTGCCCTCATATTGTAAAAGGTCTCCAGGATTAGATTTGCTACCCTCACATAGTAAAAGTTCTCGAGGATTAGATTTGCTGCCCTCACAAGGCATGAACAAACTCGGCATCACCACTTTATGCCTCCTTGTAGGTACATTGTGCTGATGCGTCCACTGTCACATGTCCTTTTATGAACCTTTTGATGTTGTTAATGTAAGGGCGCATGTAAAATGAAGCGATCACACTATTACCTTAAGGACATGTCTAACCAATGTTGTTGTTAATCTAATGCCTACAGTGATATGATGCAATTAAACTGTGTTAACAAATGGTACTCCTGCTGTTTTCCCCAGTATGATAAGTAAGTTGCTTCTTTACGCTGCTGAGTGACCTGGTGTCCCCATGGTCACATGCCTTAAACCAACTCTTTAGCTGCTGTTGATTTACTGTATCTGGTAAACAAGCAATGCCACCATTAAAGTAATCCCATATTTGACGAATGTCATAGTTGATCGTAATGCTTCCGGTAACATGAAGCATTGCTGATGTTTTAAAATTTCTACTGTCCTTGCGTGATTGCTATGAACATAATTAAGATGCTTCTTTTCATTTCGTGTATGTTTTGTATATTCTTATTGACCAGCAACTGTTTACTTCCTATCTTTTTGTGCAGATATGGATATCCATTTCACTTTCTTGCTATTATGACCTTTTGGTGAACTACACAAAACACTTTTTTGGAATGAGTGTCTTGTGCAGTTCAACTAAAATGTCACGTGGGCAACATCTGTCAATTTTGGTGGAACTGCACAAAATGGTGACTAGAGTTTCCAAAATCTCTGTCAAATTCTATTGGTAATCTCGTGCAACATTTTATTAGCCTTTGCAAGATGAGTCATCACTATCACCACAATGGCACTTTATTTTAGTGGAACTGCACAAAAGGATAAGCAAATTATAGTTGCACCTCACATGAGCAGGGCAACAAACCTTAATGTTGCTCAATTTTAGTGCAACTACTAAAGAAGAGCATGCCAGCTCACGAGAGCAAGTACTTCTTGCTAGCTGAATGATGCAATCTTTGCTTCATTTTAGGTGAACTGTAGAAAAAGGCACATGAATTGAATCATGGAGCTCCAGGTTGACCTCATCCAAGTGGAGTTGCAGGTTCACCAGATCGAGTCGTGGCGGCATAGGCCCTTCACACCGGTCAGTATTTTCCTTTATCAACATGATTGTGCTTTGTCATGCTGTGCGAATGTTGTATTTTTTAAATAAAGCTATTCTATCACAATCTTCTCTCATTTTGGAAATAAAGTTTGCTTCAAATAGTGCCACTATTGTACTAATTTCAAGGGATGCGTCAAATATTGACGGATCAGGAACATAGATAGAATTGGTGCCCAAAAGAAAAGGCTAATGTTTGTAGAACCACCTCCATTACTGCTAGAGTCCTAAATCCATGCTCTTTCTTATCTGTGCAAACAGGAATACTCTACTACAGATGTTGTGATGGTCAAGAGCATTCGCCAAGTTCTTGGGTTGTATGACAGGGCTAGCCAAGATAGATTTAATCTCTATATTCACTTTATCAAAAGGCTCTAATGGGTTGGTTCTGAATCTTGCAAGCTGGTAATCAATGAGGTGTGTAGGCATCTTTGTTGCTATTTGAATCTTATTCGTTTGTTCTGAATCTTGGAAGCTGAGAATCAATAAGATGTGTAGGCATCTTTGTTGTACTTATTATTTGAATCTTATTTGTTGGTTTTGAATCTTGCAAGCTGGGAAACACGACATGATGATGCAGAGGACAACAACCATAACAAACTATTCAAAATTGGTAGTATTGTCTGTGTGAAAGTGCGGCAAATGTGTTGATCATGTGCGTCCTGAGAATAATAATTCTAATTGTTGTGCATGTTCATCCTGTGGCACTAATAGAACGAGCCAATGCATTGCTTGTTTTAAGAATACATTTTAATTAAAGCTAATTAAATTTAAGTAAATTGACCACTAACACTTGTTATTACAGTACCAATATAGAACCGCTCGTGAACTCATGTGTGTGGCTGGAATAGGTTTCTTAATGGAAGCCTTTGAATGCACCAAGGGTGCATATTCTGCCGGGCGTGTAGCGGGCGAGGGAGGGGTAGTAACTGTTGTCGCCTATACAAACTCAGTTTAGTATTGAATCCAGTACCCCAAGAGCTGAAAAACGAACTGCTGCTGCTGCCTACTCACTCGTTCACTTGAAGAGACTCCAATGGCGATCCGAGGGGTGAGCCTGCTGGATATGGACTTCAGCAAGGAGTTCACCTTTGAGTTCTCCATTCAGTCCCATGGCTACACCAAGTTGAATGTGATGTACACCAACGAACTAGACTCAAGGAGTTCACCTTTCAGTTCGCTGAGTTCAAGCAGTACCTACAGAACAAGAGTTATTTACCCAAAACCACCACACTTGAGGCTAGGGTAACAACTTAGTACCACAATGAAGGCAGGGCACAAAAAACCACCAGAAATGCCCTAATGCATAACGTGGAGCACTAACGCTCCAATTTGGACGTGAAAACATCGAAACCGATAGATGGGGCCCGCCTGTCAAGGCTGATGTGGCAAAGACCAAGCACATAAAAAGCTTTGACCAGCTGAGGTGGCAAATGAGACGTGGACCCCATCTGTCCGTGACTACATGATCATCTTCTTCCCATTTATTTTCTATGCGACATTACATCGAGCACCTTACGGACGGTCGGACTCTAGCGATTATGCCCACACCGGCGAGCATCGCGAGGGGGGAGGACGGTGTCGCAAGGCCTCGCAACCTGACGCCGCTCCCCTTGGCATGGACACCCGAGCTCTCTGTCTGTGTGCGAGCTGTGAGCTCCATGTCCACCATGGCCATGGCAGTCGAGCAACTGCCACGAGCACGCCCCACGCCATAAGCACACATACACCTACACGCGCCCCCACGCCACGAGCACACACTCACCTACATGTGCCCAGCACCACTCCCGTGAGATTCGGCAGCAGCTCGTCTTGCGCTGGCCATGGCTGACCCCGACTGCACAGACGCACTCCATGCGCGCTCGCATAGCCCAAACATGCCGCCGGCCGCCATAGCTGTTCGTGTCGCACATGCACACTACGGTTCTCGTGCGCCTCCCTATGGCCACGCCTTGTTAAATTTCTATTAAAGCTAATTAAATTTAAGTAAAGTGACCACTAACACTTGTTATTATAGTACCAATACAGACCCGCTCATGAACCGGCGTGTGGCCGGAATAGGTTTCTTAATGGAGGCACTTGAATGCGCCGAGGGTGCATGTTCTGCCAGGCGTGCAACGGGTGAGGGAGGGGTAGTAACTGTTGTCGCCTGTACACACTCAGTTTACTATTGAATCCAGTTCCCCAAGAGCTGAGAAACGAACTACTATCGCCGCCTATCCACTCATTCACTTAAAGAGACTCCAATGGTAATCCGAGGGGTGAGACTACTGGATATGGACTTGAGCAAGGAGTTCACCTTTGAGTTCGCCGTTAAGTCCCATGGTTCACCAAGTTGAATGTGATGTACACCAACGATCCGGACTCGCTTAAGCTCCGCCTCGCTGAGTTCAAGCAGTACCTATAGGACGAGAAAGAACAAGGTCGCAGGACTAGACCTTGTGCCAATCCATTCATCTCCTGACAGGGACCACCGGATCACGGTCACCTAGGTATGCGTGCGGGACGAGGTTCTTGTCTACCACTATTGTAGGGCCATCAGAGGTTCTGGAGCATTCGCCCGTTTCATTGGCAGCGCCGACTGCACCTTCGCTACAGTGGAGAGAAGGAAGAATGCGACGATTCGGCCATCTGGTGCAACAAGCTTGTCGACATCCAGAAGCAATACAAGATCATCGGCAACGGGCAGGAGAAGGACTCCATGGTTGACCTTACCGAGACCATCATCAACCCCTCCTATGCCAACATGAAAGAAGACAATGATACTAAGGACCTGAACATGTGGGAGGTAGCTCTGAATCTAGCCTACATAACCTACACGGCCAAGGACGCATACACATGCTACGACATGTACAGGAGGATGGACAAGAGGGCGTGTGTGCTTCCCGTAACCGACGAGTACACGTACAGTCGCAGCGTCATGATCAAGCATGCTAGGAAGGTCTAGATGTTGTACTTTATCTGTTTAAGCACCTTTATCATCTGAGTGTTTCATGCATTAGCCTATGTGTCGTAATTATCTGTTTTGTCCGAAATATTTCTTCTAAGAACCCATTAACCTGTTTGCTTTTTTAGTGGCTATTTGCTTATGTATGTAACTAGTTCACTCGTCCGTTTCAAAAAAAACTAGTTCACTCGGCTGTCGTGCTTTGAATCTCCTTCCTCCCAACATATTCCCCTTCTCAGGTGGACCCAGCAGGTCTCGTACACAGAAATATGGGACCAACCACGTATCCATTTGTATTTCTTTAATTTGTTCAATCTTTTGTCCTCTTCCTATATAGAGGCTGGCCATCATAGCCTATGGTGTTGGCAAGGCCATCCCTCTACTCCCACACATTGTTCGGCAACGGGAGCTCCATCGGCACACCCTGCACCCGAACAAGTCAACCTCGTACTCCCCTCCGCTTGCATATTCCCCCGCTCCGGTTCGTTCCGTCCGCGGTCTCGACGTCATCCTCCACCTTGGTGCTCTCACCGCGGCGCCACCGTATGTCGTTCACAACATGGTCAGCAAAACAAGAAGAACTGGGAGACAACTGTTCGTCGAGAGGGCTGACACTCCTGGGCCCACCAGGTCCATGCCCTAGGTTTTGTTGTTTAACATGGGCATCCCACGACATGTTTCAACATTTTTTTGGATCAAGCAGCCTCTGGGCCTCCCAACCTAGCTTATCTATAACACCAGCAGCCCAAGTTATGTTTGTTTTTTCAAGACGACACACAACTCAGTTCTATTTTTCTATAGGAATGCAAAACTGAACCTATGTTTTCCCTTCTATAATAGTATATATATATATATATATATATATATATATAATAGAAGCAACATAAGGTTTCGTTAAACGTGTCATTTGTCCAACCATTTTATAGACCTTCCCACTTCCTTTATTTTTTGTTTTCATTAATCCTATATCTGAATTTTCTTCCACTTTCTTTTTCGGTGTAAACTGAGTTTCCTCCCAGTACTTTTCCCTAGAATCAACTCAATTGTCCCACGTCTAGCCTAAAAAATTAATAATACCCCACGTCCTATTAACTCATCAAATTAAAATGATATTTTATTTCATAAATTGAAAGTTCTTACAAAATAATAATAATAATTGTTTATATATAACTTGGCAAGTTAACTCCTAGTGATTGTGTACATAAGCTTGCAAAGATTTTACTGACCAATGCAGTAATAGACGTGCAATCATGTGTTTATGTTTTTATAACATTTCTCCATCTAGCCCAACATGATATTTTCACCCAGCCCAGTAGTCCATGAATTTCAGAAAAATGCAAATGGGCTTTAAATTCTACCATATATATAAACGGGTTGCATAGATGCTACATCATTCTTTCACCCAGCCCATCAAATGGACTAAAAACCTAATGGACTGGCTGACATGTGGGCCACCTGGTCGAAGCCTAAGCAAGGCATTGGATTTACATCCAACGGCCGGCATTCTTCTTCAATCTCTCGTCTTCTTCCCCTAGCGCTGCCGGGACCGCCTGCTCCAGCCTCCGGCGTCCAGCGGTGTTGTTTTGCGCACCTCGCAGCAAAACGCTACCCCACTGACGGCAAGGCCATCCCTCCACTCCGCACCTCCTGTTATTCTCAACCGAGTGTAGGCCAACCCCACACCCGAACCAGTCAAGTTTCCTACTCCTCTCCATCCGCGAATCCACTATCGCATCTTCCCCATCTCCGGGTCGTTCTAGTCTGGGGCCTCGCCGTCATCCAGCGCCTCGCTGCGCTCGGCGCGGCATGGTCAACAAACAAGAGTCGTCGAAAGAGGACTGTACGTGAGAGCCTGACGGCTGGGACCCACGAGGTCCATGGTCATACGCAAGGAAAGTTCCTCCTTATTAAGTTGTTTCCTCACCCTGACAGCTGGGACCCACCGGCTGTATCTTCGCACAGAAGGAAGTGCCTCCTTGTTATGCGAAAAAACTATTCCTCCCGATGACAGCTGGGACCTGGCAGATTTGGTGGCTGACTTGTGGGCCTACTAAGCAGACATGTGCGTAGGGCTTTGTCAACTTAATCAACAAATGATTCTAGTAGCTGGACCGTCGGATGTTAATTCAACAGCTGTGCTCCTTCTTCAACCTCTGTTCTTGCTCCTGCCTCCCATGGGCGGCAGTGCTGCCGCGCACCGAACCAGTCAAGTTTCCCACTCCTCTCCATCTGCGACTCCACTGCCGTGTCTTCCCCATCTCCGGGTCGTTCCAGTCTGGGGCCTCGCCATCGTCCACAGGCCTTGGTGCGCTCGGCACGGTGTTGTCAGCGTGGTCAACAAACGAGAGTCATCAGAAGATGACTGTACGTGAGAGGCTGATAGTGGGGACGCACCATGCCCATGGACGCATGCATGCAACTGCATCCTTTTTACCCTAAAAATAATGTTTTCTCCCCTGATTGCTGGGACCCACCAGCTACATCTTCGCATGCAAGGAAGTGCGTCCATATTACAAAAAAAACGATTTGCCCCGTGACTGTTGGGACCCACCAGCTACATCTTCGCACGCAAGGAAGTGCCTGACAGTTGGGACCCATCTGGTCGAAGCGTACGTAGTGTTGTCATTCTGGTCGCGAACGTGTACGTACATACTGGACGATGTAGAGGCGCGCACGTTTCGTAGTAGAGGCATGCACGTAGCATGTACACGTACGTACATCGGCCAGGGTGCAAGAAAGTAAATACAGCCACGTATGTACATACAGGAGGGGTCTCGAAGGCCTACTCGCGCATACATACGGCCAAGGCTCGTGTACATGGCTCGGTCAGAACGGAGAAACTGCATCATTGTCGTGTTCATGGGGAGGCAACGGAATGCGTCGTGTTCATCGGGAGGCAACGAAACGCATGTTGTTCATCGGGAGCCAACCGGCTTGGACAGAACAACCGATGGAAACGAGGCCTGGCATACCACAGAACGTAGGAAACGACCTTGTGTTCGACCGACCACGGTCGAAACGGGATCCTGTTCATCGGGAGGGGTCTGGAGTACCACAAAACAGAGGAAATGGACTTCTGTTGGACCTCCTATGGTCGAAACAGGGTCCGGTTGATCGAGAGGGGTGTGGCATATCGCAAAACGGAGGATACGGACTTGTGTTGGAGCGCTACGGTCGAAACGGGGGTACTGTTCATCGGGAGGGGTGTGGCATACCGCAAAATGGGACTCCACGGGGTACTGTTCACCTCCACCATCGACCTCCTCCAGCCTCCACGGGCTACTGTTCATCCACCGTCGACCTCCTCCAGCATCCACCTGCGACTGTTCATCCACGAGCTCCTGTTCATCCAGCCTCCACCACGCGCTCCTCCACCGGCTACTGTTCAACCAGCCCTCTCCATGATGTATTGTTCAACCACCCCTCCACGAGCTACTGTTCATCCAGCCCTCCATCGTCTACTGTTCAACCAGCCCTCCATGGGGTCCTGTTCATCCATCCCACCACAGCGTCCTGTTCATCCTCCCCCAACCGGCTCGATCGGGATCCTGTTCATCCAGCGGCAACGGCCTCTACTACCACGGGGTCCTGTTCGTCCAACCCCCCACCGGGAACTATTCATCCAACCCCCCCCCCAACAATGCCCACTGTTCATCAAGAGGCAGCATCGATCGGCTTCAGTTAGCAGCAGTAGCGAAGGAATCGCTCGATCGGGTTCTGTCGTGGAATTGTCACGTCAGATGTCCTTAGTGTGAGGACTTAGTTGTGAGGCCAACACATCCATGTGGTAGCTTGAGAGGGGTTGAGTAGGACGAGAGACGCGAGGTTTTACCCAGGTTCGGCCCCTCATGGTGGAGGTAAGAGCTTACATCCCGCTTCATTGATATTGATGATGATGATCACGATTACAGGGATGCTCTATTTCAAGAGCTCTTGACTTGTCTGTCTATTCTAGCCTTGTAAAACTTGTCCCTCTTGGGGTGCCTTGCCCCTCCTTATATAAGTTGAAGGGGCAGCTTACATGACTAGTCCTAGTAGGATTAGGATTACTCTTTTACAAGTGGAGTCCTAGTCTTGCTTCCTTTGTAAGGGAATATTCCTTATGCATTCCTCTTAAGCCGGCCCACAATAACATGAGCCGGCCTTCTAGGCCTTGAGTCTTCTGGGCCTCCGGGCCTTGTCACTCCTCTAATCCGCCTGTCGGGTCACCAATGAGTCACCTGGCTCGGCTGGGTTATCAGTGAGTGGAGAGATCCGGGCGGGTGACTTAGTGAGTCACTAAGTCAAGGAGGGTCACCAGTGAGTCACCAAGTCCGACCGGGTCACACTTCCGGCCGGGTCATACTGCAGGGTATATCCCTGACATTAGCCCCCGGTTTAATTTGGATTTATCCATGTTAAACTGATCCTGCAAATAAACACAAGAACAAATTTGACAGGTTGTGCTCCAGGATAAAAATTCTTGTAAGCTGGCACCTGATCATCCTTAAGTCCTTGTCACTTCTTTCTTCTGGAAAATCAGGGTCAATAGGCCAGCTTCATAAGCCATTTGCTGACATTGCCTCTTGTAAAGAAATATTATAAGAAATAATCCATTTGAGTCGGCCTTCAATGCTCCGACTTGACAAAAATATGGGTCTTGAAATATTCAATTGATATCCGGCCGGCTTCAAGATGTAGATCTTGCCGATTTATGATTACCAAAATTATCGGGTTATAAACAAATGATGTCGGGTCATGTAGTTGACTTTCTTGAGCTATCCAAGCCAAAACTGAGAATATGATACCTGGTTTCTTTCCAAGAACTGAGAACTTGAAGATGTTCCTCCATTATATTCATATCACATGTAGCCCCCAAGTGCAGTAACAACTTAAGACTTGCTTCAATATAAACGTTGCAACCTTGAAGAAATCCAAGTTGCTCATCTCAATCACTAGTCAAAACTGAATATTCCACATATGTAGCCCCCAAGTGCCAGGTTGTCATGCTTGCAGCAACCTGGGACTTGTAATTGCCTTATTCTCATAAAAACTTCATCCAGTGTAGCCCCCAAGGGCCAGGTCATTATGCAATAATGAGCAAGGACTTTGTAGATATGATCGTGTATACTTGAACAACAATGTGTAGCCCCCAAGGGCCGGCTCAGCAAGACAATACTGAGCTGGGACTTTATATATACTTCATTGATAATAACATCATATGATGTAACCCCCACCATGGGGCTTGAACCCACGTACACAAGGTTAAGGTCCTTGTGCTCTACCAACTGAACAATGGACCCTTCATTATAATGGATTAATGCTTGTGTACTTTGAATTTTTGACAGGAACAATTGGTAGCCCCCAAGGGCCGACTCATTACGATGTGATGAGTCGGCTCTTCAATAAGGTAAGCAAAAAAATGAATTTGCATTAGCCCCCAAGTGCCATGATGTATGCTGGCAGCAACATGGGACTTGCATATTTGATGAAATCTTGACTTGAATAATGTAGCCCCCAAGCGACGTGTCGTAAGCCTGTAGCGACTCGAGACTATTCCTTCCATTGTAGAATAAATCATATCCATTGATAATATAATAGCCATTGCGCTAAAACGACTTTGAAAACCTCAATCATAATACTGGTTATTGATAACCATAAGAAAAATCTAGCCATGTTGGCTATTCAAGATTTGAATAATATAATCCGGTATGAAAACCTCAATCATTCAATATTATAATGAAAATCCAGCCAAGTTTGACTATGAAAGATGTGAATACCTTATTGGTTGACAAGTAAATCTGGAGTTTAAATACTCGGCGGCTCTTGGCCGATGGTGACTTAATGCGCATTCATTGTAAGCCGGAATTTTTATAACCCGGCGGCTTATAGCCTTTGAGAAAATCCAGAACGGATAACCATTTTAAAGCATCAATTTTGATGATGAGCTTGAACTTAATCATTTATATAAGTCATAGTTCTGCAAATCCTGCACAGAGTTTAAGCAACATATGCCCTGGCGACTTAACGTCAAAAACTAAGGCGGGTTATCGAACCTCACATATTCATATAACCAGGAAAACATACCTATAGGATTGATTTATACTACTGGCTTATATCGCCATATCAAGTGAGGG
This sequence comes from Triticum dicoccoides, assembly GCF_002162155.2. Lineage (NCBI taxonomy): Eukaryota > Viridiplantae > Streptophyta > Magnoliopsida > Poales > Poaceae > Triticum > Triticum dicoccoides. Next base: position 640,759,163 of record NC_041389.1, read on the forward strand.
TAATAATCCAATGATTTATAAGCACATGAATTCCAATGGCGCAATCCAAAATATACCAAAGTCAGGGTGGGTTATCAAACCCAAAGATGCTCAATGATGAGTCATGTAATCAAGGCTACATGGCCAGTGAAATCAGTTCATACTGTCGGCTTACAATGCCATATGTAGCAAGGGTAATAGCCCAAAGACTTAGAGCGCAGAACCCCAAGTGCACAATCATATCATATTGGCGACTTAACATCCAAAGCCAGCTTACGAGGGTAGTAAGGCTATGTTCTCTTTGGTGAATCCACCTATGTTTGAAAAGGAAGCCCCCACGTGCTTTGTAATCATGGCGTATGAGCCGAACCAAAAGGGTTAGTTCACAACTATGCTTCGAATATGAGAAGGACCAAAAAAGGTTAGTTCACAGTTATGCTTCGAATACAAGCAGGACCAAAAGGGTTAGTTCACAGCTATGCTTCGAATACGAGCAGGACCAAAAAATGTTAGTTCACAGTTATGCTTCGAATACGAGCAGGACCAAAAGGGTTAGTTCACAGCTATGCTTCGAATATGAGCAGGAAGCCCCCAAGTGGTTTGTGGCATTGAGCCGATCAAGAGGGATATTTACAACTATGCTTTGAATACGAGCAGGAAGCCCCCAAGTGACCGTAAGTTTTGGAGTTGCACCGATCAAGAGGGATATTTACAGCTATGCTTCGAATACGAGCAGGAA
>NC_041389.1:640760464-640804477 GCF_002162155.2 Triticum dicoccoides
CAGGAAGCCCCCAAGTGATCATAAGTTTTGGCATTGCGCCAATCAAGAGGGATATTTACAGCTATGCTTTGAATACGAGCAGGAAGCCCCGACGTGACCATGAGTTTTAGCATTGCACCGATCAAGAGGGATATTTACAGCTATGCTTCGAATACAAGCAGGAAGCCCCCAAGTGACCATAAGTTTTGGCATTGCACAGATCAAGAGGGATATTTACAGCTATGCTTCGAATACAAGCAGGAAGTCCCCAAGTGACCATAATAAGATGAGCCCATAAGGCAGGATACCCATGCTTGAACCGCGCATCATGGCAGCAAGTTCTCTTCGGCAACCTTTTACTTTTCTGATAACTCAAACTTGCTAGAGATAAATTCTTTTTTGAACCGGAATTTCAAACCGGATATTGAAAGCTTCAAAGCTTGAGCCGGATTTTGAACTGGAATCCTTCTTTTTAAGCTAGAAATCTTCTGACGGCCTTTAAATATTCGCCAATAAGGCAGTAGCCTCCAGGGTCGGGTTATTTTTCCCTCTAATGACCCGGAGTTCTTGAATCAACTGTAACCGGCCAATTCTGCCGAGCCATGTCATTGTAGCCCCCTAGTCTTGAGACGACTCGAGGAGTTGTCTTGAGATTCTACATATTTGACCGTGACATAAACCGGTATGAGTCATTCAACAACTTCAGTGATATAACAATCCCTTTTACCGTAGACAACTTGTTCTGCATTAGAGAATTTACAAGCAAGAGTAATTGCTCTTTTTTAAAGAAAGCAATATGTAATATAAAAATATACTGGACGGATTTCACCTGATATGTTAGGCCAAAAATTATCCACCACAGAGTTGATGATCACCACGATGAAGCTGAAATCAATCACGGGCGAGTCGGCCGTAGGAGCAGATAGATAAGCCAGCCACGGTGTTGCAAGCTGGTGCGGACGGGCGAGTCAATCACAGGCGCGGTAAGCCACATGGACGGTCGAGTCAGTCTGGTCGTGTTGATGTGGCGGGGCGGCGACTTGCGTACGCATCCGTCTAGTAGCACGGCACGCATAAGTGCTAGTGCAAAAATAATCTCGGCGCACGCCCCTTTGCGACACCTTTATAATGTATAATTGTCCTCTGTAGCAATAGTAGTAGTACTAGCAACCCAGGGGTACAATACCCTTGATCTCATGTGGTGCAACTAACATCAGTAGTTGAGGTGACTTGTTTTGACCAACGTGGAAACAGCAGCAGCCACAACTGAAGCCAGAAAAAAGAGCATAGGAGCCGACGACTCTCCTCTTGGACGCGGAGCAGCTCGGCGAGGCAGCAACGGTGGCTTGGCAACAAGGGTGGCCGGGCTAATGATGCGGAGGCACAGGTGGCTCTCAGGTGGAGGAGGCGGCTTGGGCGGGTCATGACCACAGAGACGATAGCGTTCTGCGATTCAACATGGTGGCTCGAATGGCTGCAGCGGAGGCGGAGGTAAGCGGGCCCACGGGGGTAGCTCCAACGATTCAAAGAAACAACAGAGAGAGGCAGGTCACGGTGAGGGTAGCTCGAAGCGGCCGGCCGGCGATGCGCGGCTAAACCGGTGGCGGCCGGCCGGCAACGACGGCTCAGTCGATGTGGGGGCGTGAGCGGCGGAGGCTTGAGTCTGTGGCCAAGTCCGTTTCTGGGCCACGCGTTTTTGCCAAATCCACGTCCGCCTCAACCTCCGGGTCGTGGCCCCTTTTTTTTGAAACTGCTCCATATTCTTTCCTGCATCATGGCCATCTTTGGAAAAAATTGCATCCACTCCTGATGTTGCATAGCAGCTGAGCACAAAGAATTTTGACTTGTAGTGTACATGGCTTTCATGTGATATCAATTTGGAGGTCATGATGTGCCTGGGAATTTGTGGCTTTGAGAGATTTGCCTCTTCATGTAGCAAAGGGAGACTAAAAATAGCTGGTTTGGGTACTTCCTCATGGAACAGAGTACTGGCCGAATGATTCTTTCCTCGATCCACATGCCGATTGGATGGGGGATTAGGAGAACCTCCATGGACAATTGCACGCGCGGATCCGATTTGTCTTCGCTGTAGACTAGATCGATCTTGCAGCGGTTGATCCAATCCGCCTGTCTGACTCGAAGTGGAATAATTTTTTCTTGATCTCAATGGACGAGGCTTAGATTTGATGCAAAATCCTTCCGTACCGGCTCTTGCTTCATCCGAAAAATTGCGAACTCCTCGAACCCTGGAAAAAATCCCTCCAAGAACTCAACACCACCGTGCGCTAGGCCCATGGTGGACGTCAACTATCGTCGAATTTTCACGTCAGATGTCCTTAGTGTGAGGACTTAGTCGTGACGCCAACACATCCATGTGGTAGCTTGAGAGGGGTTGACTGGGATGAGATACGAGAGGTTTTACCCAGGTCTGGCCCCTCACGGTGGAGGTAAAAGCTTACATCCTGCTTCATTGATATTGATGATGATGAAAACGATTACAGGGCTGCTTTATTTCGAGAGCTCTTGACTTGTCAGTCTATTCTAGCCTCGTAAAACTTGTCCCTCTTGGGGTGCCTTGCCCCTTCTTATATAAGTTGAAGGGGCGGCTTACATGACTAGTCCTAGTAGGATTAGGATTACTCTTATACAAGTGGAGTCCTATTCTTGCTTCCTTTGTACGGGAATATTCCTTATGCTTTCCTCTTAAGCCGGCCCACCACAACATGAGCCGGCCTTCTGGGCCTTGAGGCTTCTGGGCCTTCGGGCCTTGTCGCTCCTCTAACCCGCTTGTCGGGTCACCAATGAGTCACCTGACTCGGCTGGGTTATCAGTGAGTGGAGAGATCCGGGCGGGTCACTTAGTGAGTCACCAAGTCAGGGCGGGTCACCAATGAGTCGCCAAGTCTGGCCAGGTCACACTTCCGGCCGGGTCATACTGCGGGGTATATCCCCGACAAGTTCAGTTAACAGCCATCGATCGATCGCTCGGGTTCAGTAACGCGTAGCCTATAGTGCAATCACTCGGGTTCAGTAGGCGAACGCCTCGCTCGGGTTTAGTTAGAGCCCAACGCCTCGCTCGGGTTTAGTTAGAGCCCAACGCCTCGCACCCACGCGTGTACGTGTATGAGAGAAATGCGCATCGCTCGGCCCCCGACCACCCACTGTAACCGGGAACTCCCCGATAGTTTCCTCGCCCTCGCTTCTACCACGGTTTTTCCATCATGGACGGACCAAAGAATGTCATGTAGCTGCGTCTCCGGCCCACCCAGGACGAAAAGCCCATTTTTTGTCATGATTTTTTGTCATAGAAGTAGGAGCCCACCACATCTATGATGATACCGGGTTTTTTCATAATTATTGTCATAGAAGTGTCATAAGTAAGACAAAAAAATGCGTTCGGCCCAAAATGTCACGGATGTGTCTTTTTTTGTAGTGAAGAATATGAGCTGACGACCAGCTGAGGAACTTTGACCTTCTTGAATTTCTTCGAAGGTGGCTGAGACCAGTCAAAGTCCTGTTGGAAGTCCATCTCCTTGAGTTCATCAACAGTGTAGATATGTTAAAGAATAGCCCAGGTGCGGTCAAAGACTTGATGTAGATAATAGTGATTCTTCTTCACAGAGTTTTGAGTGACAGTCGTGTTTTGAAGAATTGCACCAAACTGACGCTTGACCCACTTGTGATTTCTATCCACCTTCTGATGAAGACTTAGGAGCAGCTCACGATCAGTCATCACACGTGGAGCAGTGGCTTGAGGATTTTGCTTTGAAGCATTTGCAGCAGTGTCATGAGTGGCAGGGTCATCATTTGTAGAGTAGGATGCTGCTTTTCGAAACTGTCCATCCAAAGGATGAGTGCCTTCATCAATAATTGCAGCCTTGCCCTTCTCATCAGCTGAGGAAATAATACATTTGAGGACTTCAATCGATGGCAAATAGCTGAGATGATTCTGAAAGTAAGCCTTGTAGTGAATTGAAGTCCTTGATCTGATGAATTTCATGATCCAGTGAGCGTAAGGCTTCAACTCAAAGGGTGACAAAGTATCATTCCAAAGTCCTCATGAAGAAATCATGATAGTTGATTGGAATACCATGCATGATGTTGAAAAGCAAGTTCTTCATGATGCCAACAACCTCTTCTTCTTTAGAGTTGTGGCCCTTAATTGGACCGAGGGTTTTGGCCAGAATGCGATATACAGTCCTTGGCACATACAACAAATCCTTAACGAGGAAATTTGTCCTTGGAGCTTGGACAGCCTTCAAAGGCTTGATCAGCACTTGCATCAGATGATTCTGCAGTTCAGGTTCTTCATAGAGCTTCAGTGCTCCTTCAGTGGGCGGACTGACTGGGACGGCATGAAACAATTCAGAGGTTGGAGCTTTGTGATGAGTATTTTCAGTCATCCAATCCAGAACCCATGAATTCACATTGTCAACATTGCCTGTCAGATGCAAAGTGGCATAGAACTGAAGAATTAGCTCTTCATTCCAGTCGCAGATGTCGATGCTTGAGCAGACCAGCATCATGAAGAACACTGGGGAAATGGGTAAAACACGGAAGGGACTCCATATCCACATGAGGAAGATGCTCATGGTCAAACAGTTATCCTTGTCAAACGTCAGCGAGGAACAGAAGTTCATCTAAGAAGTAGTCCAGAAGCGCTTGCGGCAAAGGCGAGCAGAGTCATATGGATTGAAATATGAGAAGAAATGATGCTCAGTAAAGAAGTCATTAGCCTTGAACTTCTACTTCTTGGAGTGAGGATTCTATGGCTTGCGCTGAAGATTTGCAGCGGAAGTCTTCACGGCCGCTTCAAGCACAGCCTCTGGAGCCTCAGGCTAAGGAATCTCTGGAGCAGTTTCTTTTGTTGTCTTCTTTTTCATTTCATCAGCACTAATGACTGGAATTTCTTCAGGGATGGAGTGAAGAGAAGCTTAACCTTGATCAGAACCCGAGTGAATTACTTCAGTGTGCACGGGGGACTGAGGAATTTGCTGCAGAGGAGTGAACAGAGGATAATTGGGATGATGGCTTTCCCAATAATCATCATTCATCACTGCAGTCATAGACCCGATGTCCACATCCTCTTCTCCAGCTTCAATTTCTTAAACATCGGCCTCTTTAGTAGTGAACTGAGGCAACAGCGATGATACCTCTAGCGGTGAAGGGATATCATCCACTTCAATTTCATCATCCAACTGCTCTGACGAAGCAGCAGATGGATTTTCTTCATCAATATCATCAGCGATGACATATTCTTCACCAAAAGGAACAATTTTCTTTGATGGCATGACAGTCAGTGGAACAACATCAATTGGATTCTCGAAAGAGCTCGTCAAAGTCTTCACTTTCTTTGGAGCTGAAGACTCTGAGGCGTCTGATGCTTTCCTCTTCTTTGCAGCTAACCTTTCGGCAACCTTGGTTTTCTTCGCTTCTGATGTAGAAGGAAGGAGAGTGATTTTCATCTGTGAAGACTTTGCAGGGGGGAGCAGATGAAAGAGGCACAGTTTCTTCAGGCACAATTGTTTCAATTGCCTTGGCAGGCTTAGATTCTTTAGGCGCAATAGCATATAATTCACCTGGCCTGGGTTGATCTTCAGGCGCAACATTGGTGGTTGCCCTGGCAGTTTCATCAGGAGCTGGAATAGCATCATCAGCCCTGGTACTCTCAATTTCTTCAGCAGCCTGAGTTTCATCAGCGGTGCTGGCATGTTCTTTAGTGGACTGAGCAGATGCTTCACCCTGAGGAATTTCTTGTTGCGCTTCAGCAGCAACATTGGGCTTTAGGCCTTTTGCCAGCTTGACGAATCTGACTTTGGCACCTAGCCAATCTGCTTTATACGCGTCAAATTCATCACTGAGAGCTTTGATTTCAGACTGGATAGTCACAAGTTCTTCAGTTGTCATTGGAGGACATTTTTCTTCAGATAATGCTCCTTCTTATATTGAGCTTTCTTCACTGATCTGGCCTTCTCAAACTTCCATTTTTCTTCAGCAATGAAAGCAGTCAACATGTGACTTTGTTCTGGTGTGAGGTTCAGATCAGGAAGAGGTGTGTTGGGATCTTTATGCCAAAGATCGATGTAATCAAGGATCTTCTTCGAATCCAGCAAGAGCGGCATAGCACTGCCTTTGGCACTAGCAGTCTGGTTTTGTCGGTCTCTGATGATTTGTGCAAGTTCTTTGTCATCAGCTTCATCTTCAGATGATGGAACTTCAAAGGTGACCTGCTTCTTGTGAGGACTTGGCCTTGTGCCGCGTCCAGCAGTGACCTTTTTCTTCAACAGCTGAGGCTGAGCTAAGGAACTTGCTGAAGCTCATGAAGCAATTGAAAAACTTGTAGTCCTTTGGCACGTGGCAAGATGCACTGGTGCTGAGGACTTTCCATGTGCAACTGAGGGCTTTGCTTAAGCAGATGGCCCTGAGGGCTTTGAGGAGCTGGGCCATGAGGGCATTGCATAAGAAGAAGGCTTCATAGCAGATTTCTTCTTCATAGCCTTCTTGGGCTGACTAGCAGAGGCTTGAACAGCAGCAGAATCTTCATTGAATTTCTTCGCTGCCTCTTTTGCTACTTTAGCCAATTTCCTTTGGTGTTTGGCCCATTCCTTTGGAAATTCCTCACCTCTTCTGATGCTAGAGGGATCAGCTTCTTGGCCTAGTGCTAGTGGAGGTCTTGGGCATGGAGGATTTACTACGAATTTCTTCATGTGCTTGGGAGTGACATAGCGGTATTGAAGGAAATATGCCCTAGAGGCAATAATAAAGTTATTATTTATTTCCTCATATCATGATAAATGTTTATTATTCATGCTATAATTGTATTAACCGGAAACATGATACATGTGTGAATACATAGACAAACATATAGTAACTAGTATGCCTCTACTTGACTAGCTCATTAATCAAAGATGGTTATGTTTCCTAACCATAGACATGTGTTGTCATTTGATTAATGGCATCACATCATTAGAAGAATGATGTGATTGACATGACCCATTCCGTTAGCCTAGCACTTGATCGTTTAGTATATTGCTATTGCTTTCTTCATGACTTATACATGTTCCTGTAACTATGAGAAATATGCAACTCCTGTTTACCGGAGGAACACTTTGGGTACTACCAAACGTCACAACGTAACTGGGTGATTATAAAGGAGTACTACAGGTGTCTCCGAAGGTACATGTTGAGTTGGCGTATTTCGAGATTAGGTTTTTTCACTCCGATTGTCGGAGAGGTATCTCTGGGCCCTCTCGGTAATGCACATCTTTATAAGCCTTGCAAGCAATGTGACCAAATGAGTTGGTTATGGAATGATGCATTACGGAATGAGTAAAGGGACTTGCCGGTAACGAGATTGAACTAGGTATTGGATACCGACGATCAAATCTCGGGCAAGTAACATACCAATGACAAAGGGAACAACGTATGTTGTTATGCGGTTTGACTGATAAAGATCTTCGTAGAATATGTAGGAACCAATATGGGCATCCAGGTTCCGCTATTGGTTATTGACCGAGAATAGTTCTAGGTCATGTCTACATAGTTCTCGAACCCGTAGGGTCCGCACGCTTAACGTTACGATGACAGTTTTATTATGAGTTTATAAGTTTTGATGTACCGAAGTTTGTTCGGAGTACCGGATGTGATCACGGACGTAATGATGAGTCTCGAAATGGTCGAGACATAAAGATCGATATATTGGAAGCCTATATTTGGACATCGGAATCGTTCCGGGTGAAATCGGCATTTTACTGGAGTACCGGGAGGTTACCGGAACCCCCCGGGGGGTTATTGGGCCTACATGGGCCTCGAGGGAGAAGAGGGAAGGAGGCAGGAGGGGGCCGCGCGCCCCTCCCCTTCCTAGTCCGAATAGGAAAAGGGAAGGGGGGCAGTGCCCCCCCTTTTCCTTCCCCTCTTCCTCCTCTTTCCCCCCTTCTCCTATTCCAACTAGGAAAGAAGGGAGTCCTACTCCCGGTGGGAGTAGGACTCCCCCCTTGGCGCGCCCTCCTTGGCAGGCCGCCTCCTCCCCCTGGCTCCTTTATATACAGGGGCGGGGGGCACCCCATAGACACACAAGTTGATCTACGGATCGTTCCTTAGCCGTGTGCGGTGCCCCCCTCCACCATATTCCACCTCGGTCATATTGTCGCGGAGTTTAGGCGAAGCCCTGCGCCGGTAGAGCATCATCATCGTCACCACGCCGTCGTGCTGACGGAACTCATCCCCGAAGCTTTGCTGGATCGGAGCCCAGGGATCGTCATCGAGCTGAACGTGTGCTGAACTTGGAGGTGCCGTACGTTCGGTACTTGGATCGGTCGGATCGTGAAGACGTATGACTACATCAATCGCGTTGTCATAACGCTTCCGCTTACGGTCTACGAGGGTACGTGGACAACACTCTCTCCTCTCGTTGCTATGCCATCACCATGATCTTGCGTGTACGTAGGAAAATTTTGAAATTACTACGTTCCCCAACAGTGGCATCCGAGCCAGGTTTTATGAGTTGATGTTATATGCACGAGTAGAACACAAGTGAGTTTTGGGCGATACAAGTCATACTGCTTACCAGCATGTCATACTTTGGTTCGGCGGTATTGTGAGATGAAGCGGCCCGGACCGACATTACGCGTACGCTTACGCGAGACTGGTTTCACCGTTGTGAGCACTCGTGCTTAAAGGTGGCTGGCGGGTGTCTGTCTCTCTCACTTTAGCTGAATCGAGTGTGGCTATGCCCGGTCCTTGCGAAGGTTAAAACAGCACCAACTTGACGAACTATCATTGTGGTTTTTATGCGTAGGTAAGAACGGTTCTTGCTAAAGCCCGTAGCAGCCACGTAAAATTTGCAACAACAAAGTAGAGGACATCTAACTTGTTTTTGCAGGGCATGTTGTGATGTGATATGGTCAAGACGTGATGCTATATTTTATTGTATGAGATGATCATGTTTTGTAACCGAAGTTATCGGCAACTGGCAGGAGCCATATGGTTGTCGCTTTATTGTATGAAATGCAAACGCCCTGTAATTGCTTTAATTTATCTCTAAGCGGTAGTGATAGTCGTAGAAGCAATAGATGGCGTAACGACAACGATGCTACGATGGAGATCAAGGTGTCGCGCCGGTGACGATGGTGATCATGACGGTGCTTCGAAGATGGAGATCACAAGCACAAGATGATGATGGCCATATCATATCACTTATATTGATTGCATGTGATGTTTATCCTTTATGCATCTTATCTTGCTTTGATTGACGGTAGCATTTTAAGATGATCTCTCACTAATAATCAAGAAGTGTTCTCCCTGAGTATGCACCGTTGCGAAAGTTCTTCGTGCTGAGACACCACATGATGATCGGGTGTGATAGGCTCTATGTTCAAATACAACGGGTGCAAAACAGTTGCACACGCGGAATACTCAGGTCATACTTGACGAGCCTAGCATATACAGATATGGCCTCGGAACACGGAGACCGAAAGGTCAAACGTGAATCATATAGTAGATATGATCAACATAGTGATGTTCACCATTGAAACTACTCTATCTCACGTGATGATCGGACATGGTTTAGTTGATTTGGATCATGTAATCACTTAGATGACTAGAGAGATGTCTGTCTAAGTGGGAGTTCTTAAGTAATATGATTAATTGAACTTAAATTTATCATGAACTTAGTACCTGATAGTATTTTGCTTATCTATGTTTGTTTGTAGATAGATGGCTCGTGCTGTTGTTCCGTTGAATTTTAATGCGTTCCTTGAGAAAGCAAAGTTGAAAGATGATGGTAGCAATTACACGGACTGGGTCCATAACCTGAGGATTATCCTCATTGCTGCACAAAAAAGTTACGTCCTGGAAGCACCGCTGGGTGCCAGGCCTGCTGCTGATGCAACTGACGACGTTAAGAACGTCTGGCAGAGCAAAGCTGATGACTACTCGATATTTCAGTGTGCCATGCTTTACGGCTTAGAACCGGGTCTTCAACGACGTTTTGAACGTCATGGAGCATATGAGATGTTCCAGGAGTTGAAGTTAATATTTCAAGCAAATGCCCGGATTGAGAGATATGAAGTCTCCAATAAGTTCTATAGCTGCAAGATGGAGGAGAATAGTTCTCTCAGTGAACATATACTCAAAATGTCTGGGTATAATAATCACTTGATTCAACTGGGAGTTAATCTTCCTGATGATAGTGTCATTGACAGAATTCTTCAATCACTGCCACCAAGCTACAAGAGCTTCATGATGAACTATAATATGCAAGGGATGAACAAGACTATTCCCGAGCTCTTCGCAATGCTAAAAGCCGCGGAGGTAGAAATCAAGAAGGAGCATCAAGTGTTGATGGTTAACAAGACCACCAGTTTCAAGAAAAAGGGCAAAGGGAAGAAGAAGGGGAACTTCAAAAAGAATAGCAAGCAAGTTGCTGCTCAAGAGAAGAAACCCAAGTCTGGACCTAAGCCTGAAACTGAGTGCTTCTACTGCAAGCAGACTGGACACTGGAAGCGGAACTGCCCCAAGTATTTGGCGGATAAGAAGGATGGCAAAGTGAACAAAGGTATATGTGATATACATGTTATTGATGTGTACCTTACTAATGCTCGCAGTAGCACCTGGGTATTTGATACTGGTTTTGTTGCTAATATTTGCAACTCAAAACAGGGACTACGAATTAAGCGAAGATTGGTTAAGGACGAGGTGACGATGCACGTGGGAAATGGTTCCAAAGTCGATGTGATCGCGGTCGGCACGCTACCTCTACATCTACCATCAGGATTAGTTTTAGACCTAAATAATTGTTATTTGGTGCCAGCGTTGAGCATGAACATTATATCTGGATCTTGTTTGATGCGAGACGGTTATTCATTTAAATCAGAGAATAATGGTTGTTCTATTTATATGAGTAATATCTTTTATGGTCATGCACCCTTGAAAAGTGGTCTATTTTTATTGAATCTCGATAGTAGTGATACACATATTCATAGTGTTGAAACCAAAAGATGCAGAGTTGATAACGATAGTGCAACTTATTTGTGGCACTGCCGTTTAGGTCATATCGATGTAAAGCGCATGAAGAAACTCCATACTGATGGGCTTTTGGAATCACTTGATTATGAATCACTTGGTACTTGCGAACCATGCCTCATGGGCAAGATGACTAAAACGCGTTCTCCGGAACTATGGAGCGAGCAACTGATTTGTTGGAAATCATACATACTGATGTTTGTGGTCCAATGAATGTTGAGGCTCGCGGCGGGTATCGTTATTTTCTCACCTTCACAGATGATTTGAGCAGATATGGGTATATCTACTTGATGAAACACAAGTCTAAAACATTTGAAAAGTTCAAAGAATTTCAGAGTGAAGTGGAAAATCATCGTAACAAGAAAATAAAATTTCTACGATCTGATCATGGAGGAGAATATTTGAGTTACGAGTTTGGTCTACATTTGAAACAATGCGGAATAGTTTCGCAACTCACGCCACCCGGAACACCACAACGAAATGGTGTGTCCGAACGTCGTAATCGTACTTTACTAGATATGGTGCAATCTATGATGTCTCTTACTGATTTACCGCTATCATTTTGGGGTTATGATTTAGAGATGGCCGCATTCACGTTAAATAGGGCACCATCAAAATCCGTTGAGACGACGCCTTATGAACTGTGGTTTGGCAAGAAACCAAAGTTGTCATTTCTTAAAGTTTGGGGCTGCAATGCTTATGTGAAGAAACTTCAACCAGATAAGCTCGAACCCAAATCGGAGAAATGTGTCTTCATAGGATACCCAAAAGAGACTATTGGGTACACCTTCTATCACAGATCTGAGGGCAAGATTTTCGTTGCTAAAATCGGATCCTTTCTAGAGAAGGAGTTTCTCTCGAGAGAAGTGAGTGGGAGGAAAGTAGAACTTGATGAGATAACTGTATCTACTCCCTTATTGGAAAGTAGTTCATCACAAAAACCGGTTCCTGTGACAACTACACCAATTAGTGAGGAAGGTAGTGATATTGATCATGAAACTTCAGATCAAGTTTCTACTGAACCTCGTAGGTATACCAGAGTAAGATCCGCACCAGAGTGGTACGGTAATCCAATTCTGGAAGTCATGTTGCTTGACCATGATGAACCTACGAACTATGAGGAAGCGATAATGAGCCCATATTCCGCAAAATGGCTAGAGGCCATGAAAACTGAGATGGGATCCATGTATGAAAACAAAGTATGGACTTTGGTTGACTTGCCCGATGATCGGCAAGCAATTGAGAATAAATGGATCTTTAAGAAGAAGACTGACACTGATGGTAATGTAACTGTCTATAAAGCTCAACTTGTTGCGAAAGGTTTTCGACAAGTTCAAGGACTTGACTACGATGAGACTTTCTCACCCGTAGCGATGCTTATGTCTGTCCGAATCATGTTAGCTATTGCTGCATTTCATAATTATGAAATTTGGCAAATGGATGTCAAAACTGCATTCTTGAATGGATTTCTGGAAGAAGAGTTGTATATGATGCAGCCAGAAGGTTTTGTAGATCCAAAAGGTGCTAACAAAGTGTTCAAGCTCCAGCGTTCCATTTATGGACTGGTGCAAGCATCTCGAAGTTGGAATAAACGCTTTGATAGTGTGATCAAAGCATATGGTTTTATACAGACTTTTGGAGAAGCCTGTATTTACAAGAAAGTGAGTGGGAGCTCTGTAGCATTTCTGATATTATATGTAGATGACATATTATTAATTGGAAATGATATAGAATTTCTGGATAGCATAAAGGGATACTTGAATAAAAGTTTTTCAATGAAAGACCTCGGTGAAGCTGCTTACATATTGGGCATCGAGATCTATAGAGATAGATCAAGACGCTTAATAGGACTTTCACAAAGCACATACCTTGATAAAATTTTGAAAAAGTTCAAAATGGATCAGGCAAAGAAAGGGTTCTTGCCCGTACTACAAGGTGTGAAGTTGAGTCAAACTCAATGCCCGACCACAGTAGAAGATAGAGAGAAAATGAAAGATGTTCCCTATGCTTCAGCCATAGGCTCTATCATGTATGCAATGCTCTGTACCAGACCTGACGTATGCTTAGCAATAAGCTTGGCGGGAAGTTACCAAAGTAATCCAGGAGTGGATCACTGGACAGCGGTCAAGAACATCCTGAAATACTTGAAAAGTACTAAGGATATGTTTCTCGTATATGGAGGTGACAAAGAGCTAGTCGTAAATGGTTACGTCGATGCAAGCTTTGACACTGATCCGGACGATTCTAAATCGCAAACCGGATACGTGTTTTTATTAAACGGTGGAGCTGTAAGTTGGTGCAGTTCTAAACAAAGCGTCGTGGCGGGATCTACATGTAAAGCGGAGTACATAGCTGCTTCGGAAGCAGCAAATGAAGGACTCTGGATGAAGGAGTTCATTTCCGATCTAGGTGTCATACCTAGTGCATCGCGACCAATGAAAATCTTCTGTGACAATACTGGTGCAATTGCCTTGGCAAAGGAATCCAGATTTCACAAGAGGACCAAGCACATCAAGAGACGCTTCAATTCCATTCGGGACCAAGTCCAAGTGGGAGACATAGAGATTTGCAAGATACATATGGATCTGAATGTTGCAGACCCGTTGACTAAGCCACTCTCACGAGCAAAACATGATCAACACCAAGACTCCATGGGTGTTAGAATCATTACTATGTAATCTAGATTATTGACTCTAGTGCAAGTGGGAGACTGAAGGAAATATGCCCTAGAGGCAATAATAAAGTTATTATTTATTTCCTCATATCATGATAAATGTTTATTCATGCTAGAATTGTATTAACCGGAAACATGATACATGTGTGAATACATAGACAAACATATAGTCACTAGTATGCCTCTACTTGACTAGCTCATTAATCAAAGATGGTTATGTTTCCTAACCATAGACATGTGTTGTCATTTGATTAATGGGATCACATCATTAGAAGAATGATGTGATTGACATGACCCATTCCGTTAGCCTAGCACTTGATCATTTAGTATATTGCTATTGCTTTCTTCATGACTTATACATGTTCCTGTAACTATGAGAAATATGCAACTCCCGTTTACCGGAGGAACACTTTGGGTACTACCAAACGTCACAACGTAACTGGGTGATTATAAAGGAGTACTATAGGTGTCTCCGAAGGTACATGTTGAGTTGGCGTATTTCGAGATTAGGTTTTGTCACTCCGATTGTCGGAGAGATATCTCTAGCCCCTCTCGGTAATGCACATCTTTATAAGCCTTGCAAGCAATGTGACCAAATGAGTTGGTTACGGAATGATGCATTATGGAACGAGTAAAGAGACTTGCCGGTAACGAGATTGAACTAGGTATTGGATACCGACGATCAAATCTCGGGCAAGTAACATACCGATGACAAAGGGAACAACGTATGTTGTTATGCGGTTTGACCGATAAAGATCTTCGTAGAATATGTAGGAACCAATATGGGCATCCAGGTTCCGCTATTGGTTATTGACCGAGAATAGTTCTAGGTCATGTCTACATAGTTCTCGAACCCGTAGGGTCCGCACGCTTAACGTTACGATGATAGTTTTATTATGAGTTTATAAGTTTTGATGTACCGAAGTTTGTTCGGAGTCCCGGATGTGATCACGGACGTAACGAGGAGTCTCGAAATGGTCGAGACATAAAGATCGATATATTGGAAGCCTATATTTGGACATCGGAATCGTTCCGGGTGAAATCGGCATTTTACCGGAGTACCGGGAGGTTACCGGAACCCCCCGGGGGGTTATTGGGCCTACATGGGCCCCGAGGGAGAAGAGGGAAGGAGGCAGGAGGGGGCCGCACGCCCCTCCCTTCCTAGTCCTAATAGGACAAGGGAAGGGGGGCGGCGCCCCCCCCCCCTTTTCCTTCCCCTCTTCCTCCTCTTTCCCCCCTTCTCCTATTCCAACTAGGAAAGAAGGGAGTCCTACTCCCGGTGGGAGTAGGACTCCCCCCTTGGTGCGCCCTCCTTGGCCGGCCGCCTCCTCCCCCCTGGCTCCTTTATATACGGGGGCAGGGGGCACCCCATAGACACACAAGTTGATCTACGGATCATTCCTTAGCCGTGTGCGGTGCCCTCCTCCACCATATTCCACCTCGGTCATATTGTCGTGGAGTTTAGGCGAAGCCCTGCGCCGGTAGAGCATCATCATCGTCACCACGCCGTCGTGCTGACGGAACTCATCCCCGAAGCTTTGCTGGATCGGAGCCCGGGGATCGTCATCGAGCTGAACGTGTGCTGAACTCGGAGGTGCCGTACGTTTGGTACTTGGATCGGTCGGATCGTGAAGACGTACGACTACATCAACCGCGTTGTCACAACGCTTCCGCTTACGGTCTACGAGGGTACGTGGACAACACTCTCTCCTCTCGTTGCTATGCCATCACCATGATCTTGCGTTTACGTAGGAAAATTTTGAAATTACTACGTTCCCAACAGGTATTCCCTCCATTCCCGTGCCCATCTGCGTTCAATCTGCTGAATGCGCACTTTCCACTGATTTTTGTTCTCCTTGCCATGAGTGACCTCATCAGGAGTGCAATAATCTGCATAAATATCTTCAGGGAACTCAAAAGCGGTGTTTGTTTCAGGCCTCTTGCCTCCCTTCTTAGGACGCTTTTATTCAGCCATATTCTTCAGCTGAGGATTCTGAACAATGGATGTCTCTGAAGAAGTATGCAATTTTTCTTCGAGGAACGCTGCAAATGAGTTAAGTTGATGAGAACCTACTGATTCAGCAGCAGACATGTGTACCTATGAACAGAGTATAGGTGCGAAGAATTTGAAGAGGTCATATGCGTTCTTAGAATTTGATTTTAAAAGGAATCAAGTTTGAGGAATATGACCAGGGGAGTCTTGAGGAATTTCACTAAGAGTTCTTTTCTTAGGTTCCAGAGTTGTATAGATTGGAAATCCACACAATTGAGGAATCTTGAAGAAAAGTACATCTTAGAGAGATAGATCAAGAATATATGCAACTGTGGTATTTAAGAATATGAAAGTTTAAGAATAAACCCCTTTTGAAGATTTTCTACAAATCATCAGAATCAACAAGGGTAGTAAAAGCGAGTTTTATTTACCCTTGACGAATAACACGACGAACTGTGAGATGAACTGTGGAAGTTCGTCCGTTCAGATTTTCCACGCCCTAACTTGGCGGAGGAAGACAGCTACGGCGGCGGCAGAGGTGAAGATTTCCGCGGCCAGCGCGAGTACGACGGCAAAGAGGTCGAGGCAGCTAAGCTCTTCCTCGCCGGCGGCGATGGAGATTAGCGGTGACACTTGGTCAAAGAGCTCGAGCGGAGGAGAGAGAGGTCGAGCGGAGTAAATGAGCTGAGGTGAAAGGGGAGGGGTATTTATAACAAAGTGAAAACCCGTTCGCCCGAAGAATTTGGACGAACATGCCCCTGACCCTTGCTATCCTAGTGACATGTATTGCCCATGTACTGAGAGGTGGAGATCGTGTGAGATCGTGGGTGAGTTGTTTAATCCTGTCGTGGGATGCGGAAGGATTTGAGCGGCAAAAGCCAAAAAAATTGATATGAAAATTTTAACGTTTCGTTCGCAAATTCTTCAGCTGTCAAGGACATAGTGAAGATTTTGAACGGGTTTCAAATAGAACGCACATGAAGAATTTGTGAATAGACTGGGTTGAGTTTAGCATAGAGGGGGAAGGGTCTGAATCTCAAGGTTGTCAGAATCGCGATTCTATTGTACGATTCTACGACTTTACGATCCAAACTAACCCATATGATTCTACGATTTTGGTTCATAGAATCTATGTTTTTACGATCCTGATAGTGAAGATTCTACGATTTGTGATCCTGCCATCAGAGCTCCGATCCGATTCAGAATCATGATCCTGACAACCATGGGTCCGATCACATTCACTTAGATGAAAAGGCAACTTGAAGAAATATCTATAAGTGAATGTTGTAGAGGACATGAAAAACTCATAATATATATAGCAACGAAGAATAACGACAGAAAGACTGAGGAAATTGCAAAAATTCAAATTGAAGATTTTCAATTTTGGTTGGTGGCGTAACCCACCGTATAAGAATGATGATTTCAGATACCGCGCACAATTGTCGTAGGGTTCTGAGAATCAAATTCTTCATTAATTTCTTCACACTTAGAGGGTTAGTCTTCATTGATTGAAGAAAAACATTACTTCGTGTGCTGCACATCTAAGTCATCAAATTTGCATAAGTGTTAGGATGTGTGTCCTTTTCAAAGAACATTCAAAGATGTTAAGATATTTAGCTCACACCACAACTTGCTAAATATCTTCTCATCCAAGGGCTTTGTGAAGATATCGGCCAGCTGATCTTCAGTATTCACGTGGTTGATGGATATGTCGCCCTTCAACACATGGTCACAAAGAAACTTATGACGAATCTAGATGTGCTTTGTCTTCGAGTGCTAAACTGGGTTGTGAGCAATCTTGATAGCACTCTCATTGTCGCAGTAGAGTTGCACATTCTTCACATTGATGCCATAGTCCTTGAGGGTTTGCTTCATTCATACAATTGAGCATAACAAGATCCAGTAGCAATGTACTCAGCTTCTGAGTAGAGAGTGATACGCAGTTCTGCTTCTTCGAGGATCAACATACCAAGGAACGTCCGAGGAAATGACATGTGTCCGATGTTGACTTGTGGTCCACCCGATCACCAGCATAGTCAGAGTCAGAATATCCAATGAGATCAAAAGAAGAGCCCTTGGGATACCATAATCCAAGTGTTGGAGTGTGAGCTAGATATCGAATAATATGCTTCACAGCCTTATGGTGTGATTCCTTCTGTGTAGCTTGAAATCAGGCATACATGCAAACACTAAGCATAATATCCGTCCTAGATGCACATAGATACAATAAAGAGCCAATCATGGAGTGGTATACCTTTTGATCAAAGTCTTTACCATTTTTGTTGGTACATAGATGGCCATTTGTGGGCATAGGGATTTTGACGCCTTTGCAATCTTGCATGCCGAATTTCCTCAACACATCCTTGAGGTATTTCTCCTCGGATATGAATATGCCATTGTGTTGTTGACGAATTTGAAGACCTAAGAATAATTTCAACTCTCTCATCATAGACATTTGATATTCCTCACTCATCATATAGGAAAATTTGTCATTGTAACGTTGGTTAGTACAGCCAAAGATAATATCCTCAACATATATTTGGCACACGAATAATTCATCATCATATGCTTTGGTGAAAAGAGTTGGGTCAAGTGAACCGGGTTTGAAGCCTTTCTTCATGAGGAATTCCTTCACTGTATCATACCACGCCCGAGGTGCTTGCTTGAGGCCATAGAGGGCCTTGTTGAGTCTATAGATGTGATCTGGAAAGTTTGGACCCTCAAAACCTAGTGGTTGAGCAACATATACTTCTTCCTCAAGCTTAACATTCAGGAATGCACTTTTCACATCCATTTGATGTAAGATGATATTATGATGGTTAGCATAAGCAAGCAATATGTGAATAGCGTCAAGTCTAGCAACAGGTGCAAAAGTTTCATCAAAATCAATTCCTTCAACCTGCGTGTAGCCTTGAGCTACAAGACGAGCCTTATTCCTCACCACAAGGACATTTTCATCTTGCTTGTTATGGTAGATCCATTTGGTGCCGATGATATTGTGCTTGCGTGGGTCTGGTCGCTTGACAAGCTCCCACACATTGTTGAGCTCGAACTGATGCAATTCATCTTGCATAGCTTGAATCCACTCAGACTCCATGAATGCTTCATCAACTTTGGTGGGCTCTGTGATAGAGACAAATGAGAAATGCCCACAAAATTTAGACAAATGTGAAGCTTTTGAGCATGTGAGAGGACCTGGTGCGTTGATGTCGGTGATGATTCTCTCAATCTGCACTTCGTTTGCAACGCGAGGACGAGCAGGTTGACGACTTTAATTTGGCCCAGAAATTTCTTCGGGGCCATTTTCTTCAGTAGCACCAGCGTGATTTTCTTCACAATCCGGAATGACTTGTTCAGCAGATTCTTCGATAGGGATGACATCCTCAGTAGCCTTGAACTTGATGGATTCCTCAGTTGACATTTCATCTACCACAAGAGGTAGGTGCTCTCTTTGCGATCCATTAGTCTCATCGAACCGCACATCTACAGTTTCAACAACCTTGTGATGATAGGTGTTGAAGACTTTGAAGGTGTGCGAGTCCTTTTCATATCCAAGCATAAAACCCTCATGTGCTTTCGGTGCAAATTTAGAGTGGTGGTGAGGATCTCTAATCTAGCATTTAGCACCAAAGACTTTGAAATAACTTACATTGGGTTTCTTGTCGGTGAGGAGTTCATATGAGGTCTTTTTGAAGAATTTGTGAAGATATACTCTATTGATGATGTGGCATGCAATATCAGTAGCATCTGGCCAGAAACACTATGGAGTCTTGTGTTCATCAAGCATAGTGAGAGCCATCTCACCAAGAGTCATGTTCTTGTGCTCCACGACGCTGTTTTGCTGAGGTGTATAGGGAGCAGATAACTCGTGAGTAATACCAAGGATATCAAGATATTCATCGAGACCAGTATTCTTGAACTCGGTTCCATTATCACTCCTGATATGCTTGATCTTCACATCGAAGTTCGTAGATGCTCTTGAGGAAAATCGTTTGAAGACTTCCTGCACTTCATTTTTGTAAGTGATGATATGCACCCAAGTGTAACGAGAATAATCATCAACAATAACAAAGCCATATAATGATGCGGAATTAATGAACATGGCATAATGAGTAGGGCCAAAGAGATCCATGTGAAGTAATTCGAAGGGACGAGAAGTGGTCATGATAGTCTTTGAGGGATGCTTGGCTCTGGTGATCTTTCCAGCCTCACAAGCCCCACAAAGATGATCTTTGAGGAATTTGACACCCTCAATGCCAATGACATGCTTCTTCTTCGCGAGTGTATGCAAGTTCCTCATCCCAGCATGACCAAGTCATCGATGCCATAACCAGCCTTCTCAAGCTTTTGCAAGTAGACATGTGGCAGGTTGTGGTCCTGCAGAGAAATCAACAATATACAAGTCTCCTCTCCTAAAGCCTTCGAAGACTTTGGAATTGTTAGATTCCATTAGCACAATGCAATGACATTTGCCAAAGATGGCAACCATATCAAGATCACAAAGCATTGAGACAGACATGAGGTTGAATCCTAAGGACTCGACAAGCATGACTTTGTCCATGTGTCTATCCTTTGAGATTACAACCCTACCTAGACCCAATACCTTTCTTTTGCCTTTGTTAGTGTAGGTGATATGCTTCAGATTAGAAGGAGATAAAGCAGTGTCCATCAATAAGTTCTTCTCACCTGTCATGTGATTTGTACATCCACTGTCGAGGACCCACTCAGTAGGTTTGGGTTGTTCATCCTGGAGATGAACTAGTGCAACTTGCAAACCCATATACTTCATCAGTGAAGAATATGATATCAATTTCATCAACAGTAATAGATATAGCAATATGAGGATGTGAGAAATGAGTAATTCATTTCTTCATGATTAGCTTGCGTCCATTCAAGCACATTCAGGTCTCCAGCAAATTCTTCAGACGATTAAGTTTGTCTGGAGACCTGACCCTACATAAGAGATTAGTTCTTTTTCTTCACCACTCACATCTGGAGGGGTGGCAAAGAGTTCATCATTCTGCGAGCTCCATAAGAAAAAGATGGCATTGAAGCCAGTGCACTTCGTTTCACAAAAGAGGGGTTAGGATAAGCATATGTATAACCAAAGAAATTCTTCGAGGGCTTATGAACATAATGATTTGAAGAATAATGCACATATTCATAGCCTTTGGACTTTCCGTGTGAAATAGAAGTGTTAGCACGATGATGAACATATGAGGATTTTGATCCACGTGAGGAATTTGATCCAGATGAAGAATTTGGTCCATGTGAGGACTTGGATCCATATGAAGATTTTGATCCATATGAAGAATTTGATCCATATGAAGAATTTGATCTGGGGTTCCTATTCTTCATAGGTGGTGTCAGGATGACATTCACCTAAAGATTTTCAAGGCACCTTTTGGGAACCCAGATTTTCTTCATAGGGGGACCGTTCCCGTAGTTAGTTCCAACATATCGAGCAAATACTTCACCATTCTGATTCTTGAACAGTTTATAGTTGGAGTCAAATGACTCCTCAAAGGAATATGAAGATTCACATGTAAAGCCAGATAAAGTGCATGGATCTACAGAAGGTCCTTTTGCAGCAACCCATAAGGTTTTGAGGTACTGCTCAGGTTTCCAGAAGGTTCCATCAGCATTGAGTTTCCTCTCAAAGGCAATACCCTCTTTCCTAGGGTTCCCGTTCAAGATATGCTTTTTGAGCACATCACAAAGAGTCTGATGCCCTTTCAGGCTTTTGTATATGCCTGTCACATACAATTCCTTCAACCCTGCATTATCATCAGTGATACTTGTGGTATCCTCAGATGAGGAATTTGTGACCACAGAGACAGTTGAAGAATTTGCAGCAATAGAAGCATTTGAACATTCAGGTGAAGAATTAGCAGATTCACGCTCAATGCGTTTCAGACATGGTGGAATAAATTCTTCCTGAGCTGAACTGGTCTGTTGAGCAAGCAATGAATCATTTTCCTTCTGAAGATCTTCATAACTTCAGTCTCTGAAGATTATCAGTCAAAGTCTTAGTTCGATTCAATTCCTCACCCAACATATCATCGCTTTCATCAAGCATGTTTTGAACTTTTTCAAGAGCTCTTTGTTGTTTAGTGGAAAGGGAAGCAAGTTTAGTGTAGCTGGGTCCAAATTCATCACCAGATTCATCATCACTAGATTCAGAAAGGTAGCATTCAGTTACCTTGGCACCTTTTTCCATAAGGAATGGTGCAGAGGATGATGATTCTGGAGTGAAAGTCATCTCTTTGAGTGATTCCTTGAAATCCTCAAACCAACAATCATGACGAGTTCGATGACCTTCATAGACCTCAGAGAGTCGGTCCTAGATAAGCTTCACGTGGTTGAGATGCATGATGTTCCTGAACTGATTTTGGGACAAACAGGAGCAGATGATGTCCTTCGAAGTGAGGTTAAGTAGAGTGTACTTGCGAATATCATCAGCTTCCGCCATCTTGCATAGATCGGTAAGACCACTCTCAGTGACGGTCCACAGTTTTCTATTCATCGCCATGAGTCGCTTCTTCATCATGGCCTTCCACTTCGGATACTCATGACCGTTAAAGATGGGACATGTCACTTTCTTCATTCCTGCAGTCGACATAAATAAACTCTAGGTGGTTAAACCAAAATCACACAGAACAAGGGAGTACCTTGCTCTGACACCAATTGAAACTACGTTATATCGACTAGAGGGGGTGAATATGCAATTTTTACAAATTCGTCACTGAGGAATTTCTAGGTGAAGAAATTCCTAAGCAACGACACACTAGCAGCGGAATAAGTACTCAGGTATAAACAGAACAGAGCAACAATATAGTCATCATGATGAAATGAAAACAAGAACAGAGTACAAATAGCGTGATAACAGGATAAGCAGGCTGAAGACTGAGTGACTGAAGAATTAGGAATGAGGAATTAGAGAAAATCTTCAGTCAAAGTCTTCAAACCGTAATAATCAGGTTCATCAACACATGAATGAGGAAATGAAAGGGTTGAGGAAATAGAACCAGTTGGCTTGGTGAAGATAATGATTTGGTAGACCAGTTCCAACTGCTCTGACAGCTATGCATCTGGTTGAAGCGGCTGAGTATTTAAACTCAAGGACACACAGTCCCGGACACACAGTCCTCACCGTATTCTCCTTGAGCTAAAGTCACATAGACCTCGCCTAACACTCATGGTAAGTCTTCAGGTGACTTCCAAGCCTTCACAGACTTGGTCACCCGATGATCCATAATTCCTCTTGGATGCTCAGACCATGACGCCTAACCATCTGGAGGATACACAGTCCTCAAAGGTAACAAGCGTCGATTCCACACAGGAATAATCTCTTCAGTTATGCTGAATCACTTCGGGTTTGTAGCCCGACATGATAAGACATAAATGCCCTTCAATGATATGACCTTTAGGTGGGTAGATATTTTTGGACAGCTGGCGCATAGCACAGCAACTGTCGGAAATATGAGGTTCAAATTCCTAAGGGCTATCATGTTCCTCACTGTGTAGGCAATCCACACTGGCGAATTCCTAACTCCTCAGTCTATACAAATTCCTCAGAGACCAGAAGATCTTTGTCTCTGTTACTGAAGAAATTGACTGAACTGATATGAGATTTCCAATGGCTTCACTCGAAAGGATTGGGTAGGTGTAGGATTTTGAGATGACCATCACTTGGAAATCAATTTCCTTAGTATTACCTCAGCCCTTTAATAGTACGGTGTTTCCTATGACTCAAGAAAGAGAAAATGAAACTACGGAAACACAAGTCTTCACGCTTCATAATCCTTGCATGAATATCCAAGTCTTCAAGGTCACACCAATTACTTCACTTTCAAAATCTTCAGGAGAACCAAAGTCTTCAGTTGAAGGCATACATTTTTAGGGGTCGACTTTCATCGTAAATATCAAACTCCTCCTCGACTTATAGAGCATGTGTACACTCACAAACATATTAGTCCCTTAACCTATAAGTCTTCAATACACCAAAATCACTAAGGGGCACTAGATGCACTTGCATTCCCTTTGCACCACCTTTCCTTTGCTTCTTTGGAGCACCGACCATTTATCCGTGTCTTTGCAAAATGAAGGACTCCAAGTGGTATTGTGTTATGGCATGCGGTAGTATTGCTCAAGGAAGCAGTAGTACTGCAGTGGCCCATGGTAGTACTGGCCAGGGACGTGGTAGTACCGCGTAGTGCGGTAGTAACGCTCCTCGGGCGTGGTAGTACCATGGCCTCTAGCCCAGCACGGTAACACGAGCGGTAGTAGGGGCGGATGTAATTTTTTACATCCGCGCCCTATGCGGTAGTACCGCTCCCTGCATGCGGTATTACCGTGTCAGATTTTTGCACAGAGCGGAACTCAGTGGAAGTAGCCACGGATGTAATTTTATTCGTCCATGCCTTCCCAGCCTAGTCGAACCTTGCCTTGCGGTAGTACCGCAAGGACGCACGGTAGTACCACTCGTTGCGTCAATGCAACAGGGCCACCTCTGGTCTCTGCCGCGGGAGCGGCAGTACTACATTGCCTAGCGGTAGTATCGCAAGGCCTTGCGGTAGTACCGCAAGTAGGTGCGGTAGTACCGCATGTCGCGGCCTCGATAAGTGGGTAACAGTTGGATTTTTCCTCTCACTATATAAGGGGGGTCTTCTTCTCTGAGTTGACTACCTCTTCCATCCCCGAGCTCCTGTTGCTCAAAGCTCCCTTTTCGCCCGATCTCTCTCCCTAGCCAATCAAACTTGTTGATTCTCTAGGGACTAGTTGAGAAGGCCTCGATCCACACTTCCACCAAGAGAAATTTGATTCCCCCCACTGATCCCTTGTGGATCTTGTTACTCTTGGGTCTTTGAGCACCCTAGACAGTTGAGGTCACCGTGGAGCCATAGTCCATTGTGGTGAAGCTTCGTGGTGTCATTGGGAGCCTCCAATTAAGTTGTGGAGATTGCCCCAACCTTGTTTGTAAAGGTTCGGTCGCCGCCTCCAAGGGCACCAATAGTGGAATCATGACATCTCGCATTGTGTGAGGGCGTGAGGAGAATATGGTGGCCCTAGTGGCTTCTTAGGGAGCATTGTGCCTCCACACCGCTCCAACGGAGACGTACTTCCCCTCAAAGGGAAGTAACTTCGGTAACACATCCTCATGTCCACCGACTCCGCTTCTGGTTATCTCTCACCTTTACTTGTGCAAGCTTATGTTGTGTTGTATTTTTTTCTTGCTTTTGTGCTTGTTATTGTTGCATCATATAGGTTGCTCACCTAGTTCCATATCTAGACAACCTACTTTGATGCAAAGTTTAATTTGATAAAGAAAAGCTAAAAAAGTGTAGTTGCCTATTCACCCCCCCCCCCCTCTAGTCAACTATATCAATCCTTTCAGTTTCTATTCCTAGCGGAGAAAGTAGGATGAAACCGCGTAGTAGAAAACCACCTCAAAGTTGTGTTTCCACTTAATCTATTGAACCACCCAAAAGTGTCACGAATAGCTCTAGAGACCATACTCTGACAACACCATATGATATACATAAATCAACTCTAATGTCACTGAGATATCCCAATGTCACCATGAGTATCCGCGAGTGAGACATGCATCAAATGATCTCAAATCCAAAGCATTCAGTCCAATAACAAAGAAACCTCAAAGAGCAAGATTCAATTCACCACAAAATAGATATAGGGGAAGAACACGTATGATCCAAGTATATCAACAAATCTCATGGTACATCAAAAATCATGTCCTATCGAGACCATGAGAGAGAGAGATCAAACACATAGCTACTGGTACATAGCCTCCACCTCGAGGTTGAACTACTCCCTCATCATGGAGGCAGCGGGGATGATGAAGATGACCTCCAGTGATGGCTTTCCACCTCCGACAGGTGACAGAACAGGGCTCCACATGAGATTGCTTCAGAGAATGGGCTTGCAGCGGCGGAAAAACTCATCTAGGTTAACTTTTAGAGGTTTATGGATTTATCAGATTTTTCAGCATTGTAATATGACGCAAGGGGGATTCCCGAGGGCCCCACAAGCTTGGATGGCGCGCCCCTAGGGGGATCCCTAGAGCTTGTGCACCACATGGACATCTTCTAGCTCACCCCCGAATCTTCCTGGGACTCTTTCCTTCCATTAAAAATCAATGTAAGTTTTTATCGCGTTTGGACTTTGTTTGGTATGTTTTTCTGCGACACAATAAAGTAGGCAAAAAATAAGAAATGACATTGGGCACTATTTTAATAGGCTAGTCCATAAAAATAATATAAAAGTGCACCAAAACCATATAAAATTATTGTAAACATGGTATTGAATACTTCATAAGTTACAGATACATTGGAGACATATCAACATCCCCAAGCTTAATTTCTGCTCGTCCTCGGGTAGGTAAATGATAAAAGAAATAATTTATGGAGTGTGAATGCTAGAATAGAACATACCTTTGATCACACAGGCAATGATAATTTAATAACAAATAGCATCATTCCAATAAGTTCAACATATCATAAAGTGGTAATGAAGTATCTCGCAACCATTCAAGATTATATTTCAAACATACAACAATCAATGAATTTAAGATGACGGCCAGGTACCCCAATTTGAATTAACCATCATATATACTTATACAATTCTCAACAAATTTCTATTAGAAGCATGCATGCAAAGATAAGAGTGATCCCCATGCTCAATATGTGGTGCCAAAAGAAAGAAAGATGGAATTGAATCAACATGAAAAGTAAATAGATAGGCCCTTCTCAGAGGGAAACATGGATTTGCTTATGTGCCAGAACTCATTGCTTAAAATAGAGATAATTTCATTTGAGAGGTGTACTTTTCCTATCAACAGTTTTATGACCAAGTTTTCAATATCTTCCATGCTAAACACGTTAATGGCGGTTCACATGCAAAAGGTTTTTCTCCCTTTCTACCATACCAACACAAACCATGGCTAGCCGAATCTAGGGCTCCTGCCAACTTTCAACTTTCCTGGTGAGTGTTTTTATAAATAATTCAGGACTGGGCATCCCTGTTGTCGGTGTGGAATCCGACATATCTCGTAGTAGGGGTCCTAAGTTAGGCATCTTGGAGCGATGGTAACATGGGCATAGGATTTTACCCAGGTTCGGGCTTTCTCGAAGAGATAATACCCAACGTCCTGCTTTTGATTGTATTCATATGGGGTGTAGTACAGAGTACATATATCTACCACGAGATTGTTCTAATGAATATCAGATCATCTACTGACTAGCCTGGCCTTGGTTTATATAATACATCGGAGGTCTAAGGTTTAGGAGAGTCCTCGGCTTGGGAGCCAAGTCTTGTGGAGTCTTCCTTGTATTCGTCATGGGCTGCCCAAAGTGGCCCATTAGTGAACCGCCATGGGGATCCTCAGCCCAATCCACCTGGTCGGGAGACGACATGGTGAGTACCTCCTAGTCCAGGACATCGTCACCTGTTACCAGCCTCACTCAAAATGGACAAGGGAATAAATCTCATCACGAGTAAAAGACAATTAGCATGGAAGATAATGACTACCCAATCGCTCCATGAGTGGTGCGGACACACAAAATAGATGTTCATTTGAAGGTTTTAGAGGTGGCACTTGGAACGTGTAACACCCCAATAATCAAGCTACAATGATCTTCCCCTAATATGCTATGTTATCATATTTATCATAATTAAAATGCAATTAAATAATTAATTCAACTCAAATTCAAAGTCATAATAGAAGCGCAGAAATTATGTCTTCAGTTATTAAAATAAAAGTGTTCATATTTTGCAGTAATCACTAGGTAATTATCATGCAGAAAACCAACCCATAATGAATTATTAAAATGCCCCTAGCCTATTTAAAATAGAGCCAACAACATTTAAATTTAACCATTCCAATATAAATAAATATTTAAGCATTTCACAAATAGTTGAGACTTGCTATACTAGCTCAACTTATAACCCCTTTATTTATGTACCCACTTTCATAGTCAACAAAATTCATTTTCTATTAATATAAAATAGAAAAAAACAAAGAAAATACGAAAAAGAAAATAGAAAAGGAAAAAGAAAGGGCTCACTATACCTTTGGGCCTTAGTGGCATAATGTCGGCCCAGCCCACAACCCCACTTGTCTCCCACCTCATGCTACAGGGAGGCAGGGTATCATGGAGGCCCTCCCATGGCGCCCAGTCTCGTGGAGGCCATCCCCGCCCCCTGTTGGATAAGAGCATCACCAGGACCCCTCCTCGATCTGCTCCTAACTAGCTCACTTTCTTCCTCTTCCCTGCTTTCTTTCTCTCTCTCAATCTGAATGCTCAAACCGCCACTGTTCTCGCCATGGCCTCCCTGCCCATATAGCCACTGTCGTCCCCACCGCCTAAAACCTTGCCCGGATACTCCACCTTCGTCCTCTAGACAGACTGGTGTGGCCCATTGAAGTTGGGAGCCCCTAGGTCAAGCTCCTCGTCCTCGTCGTCAACCTCGGGCGATTCTGCCGGGGATACTTCCCTCCAGGAGGGGGAAATCAAAGCCATCGTCATCACCAACGCTCCTCTTGTCCTAGTAGGACTCATCTCCATCAACATCTTCACCAGCACCATCGATCATCTCCAAACCCTAGTTCATCTCTTGTACTCAATCTTTGTATCCAACCTCAGATTGGTACCCGGGGCGCTAATAGTGTTGATTAGATCTTTTAGTTGGTGCTAGTTGAAAGATCGTGGATGACGCCTATAGGGGGTGAATAGGCACTTTAAAATAATTACGGTTTAGGCTTGAACAAATGCGGAATAAACCTAGCGGTTAATTTGTCAAGCACAAAACCTACAACAACTAGGCTCACCTATGTGCACCAAAACCTTAGGCTAAGCAAGATAAACAACTAGGTGATAGCAAGATATATGACAAGAAACAATATGGCTATCACAAAGTAAAGTGCATAAGTAAAGTGCTCGGGTAAGAGATAACCGAGGCATGCAGAGACGATGATGTATCCCGAAGTTCACACCCTTGCAGATGCTAATCTCTGTTTGGAGCGGTGTGGAGGCACAATGCTCCACAAGAAGCCACAAGGGCCACTGTAATCTCCTCACGCCCTCGCACAATGCAAGATGCCGTGATTCCAATAAGGGACCCTTGAGGGCGGTCACCGAACCCATACAAATGCCAACCCTTGGGGGCGGTCACCGAACCCGTACACTTTGGCAACCCTTGGGGGCGGTTACTGGAACCCGTCAAATTGCTCGGAGTGATCTCCACAACCTAATTGGAGACCCCGATGCTTGCCAGGAGCTTTACACCACGATGATTAAGCTTTGAACACCACCAACCATCTAGGGTGCCCAAGCACCCAAGAGGAACAGCTAAAGGGTACCAAGCACCCAAGAGTAATAAGCTTCTCAACTTTTCACTTCCACGTATCACCGTGGAGAACTCAAACTAGTGCAACTAATGCAATGTCAAGGGCACACGGAGTGCCTAGGTCCCTCACTCTCAAATCCCACCAAAGCAACAAAAGCTATGGACGAATATGAGAGGACGAACAAGAAGGAGAACACCACGAACTCCAAGATCTAGATCCAAGGGGTTCCCCCTCACATAGAGGAGAAAGTGACTGGTGGAAATGTGGATCTAGATCTCCTCTCTCCCCTCCCCCCCCCCCAAAAAAAACTAGCAAGAATCCATGGAGGGATTGAGAGATAGCAAGCTCAAAGAAGGTAAACAATGGGGAAAGAACACGAGCTCAAGAGATAAGGATCAATGGGGAAGAAGACCCCCTTTTATAGGGGCCCCCGAATCCAACCATTATGTGCTCAGCCCACACACGAGCGGTAAAACCTCTCAGGGGAGCAGTACTACCGCCTGGGCGGTAGTGCACATAGATCAGTGCAATGGTCGAAGACCACGAACCGGTACTGTCGCCGGAGAGGTACTACCGCTCGCCCCAGCGGTACTACCGCTGGGGTTGCAGGTCAAGGCACTAGGAAGGCAGAGCAGGACAGATGGGGTGAAACAGAGCCGCACCAGCGGTACTACTACTTGTAGTGCATGGGCCGAACTACCGCCCCTCAGCCGCGCCACAACCGCTGAGAACACGCACGACAGAAAGGGGAGCGGAAGTGGAGCAGTAGTGTAGGGGTGGTACTACCGCATGTGCTACCGTCCCCACTGCCGCGAAACCCGACACGAAAACATTGCAACCCCGAAAGCAACGGTACCACGCGCGTTACTACTGCTTAGCCAAGCTAAGTGGTACTACCACTCAGGACTACGGTACTACCACTTGGGGTGCTACAAAGAAGCCCAAGCAAATAGATGGAAACAAGGAAAACCAGAACTGCCACAACTTCTGCAAATGA
This sequence comes from Triticum dicoccoides, assembly GCF_002162155.2. Lineage (NCBI taxonomy): Eukaryota > Viridiplantae > Streptophyta > Magnoliopsida > Poales > Poaceae > Triticum > Triticum dicoccoides. The sequence continues at coordinate 640,790,495 of NC_041389.1, forward strand.
GCTCCAAAATGAGCAAACTCAAGCTTGTTGGATAGATGACGACGAGTAGCTCCAAAAACCAGAAGCTTGTTACTTATAGTGAGAAGTGGAAGGGGAGGTATGCCTAACATATAGAGGAGTGAAACCTCCAACAGAGAAGAACCGGCATAACCTCCAACATCGAAAACATCATAGAAGATGCATGTGAACTCCGTTTTCGATGAACTTGAGCTTGTCATTGATACGTCTCCGTCGTATCTATAATTTTTTATTGTTCCATGCCAATATTCTACAACTTTCATAAACTTTTGGGAACTTTTTATACTATTTTTGGGACTAACATATTGATCTAGTGCCCAGTGCCAGTTCCTATTTGTTGCATGTTTTTTGTTTCGCAGAAACCCCATATCAAACGGAGTCCAAATGGAATAAAAACGGACAAAGATTTTTTTGGAATATTTATGATTTTTGGGAAGAAGAATCAACGCGAGACGATGCTCGAGTGGCCCATGAGGTAGGGGCGCACCCCAGGGGGTGGGCGCGCCCCTAACCCTCGTGGCCACTCTGTAAGGCGGTTGGTTCCCTTCTCTCGCCGCAAGAAAGCCAATATCCGGATAGAAATCATGTCCAAAGGACAACCCAATCGGAGTTATGGATCTCCGAGAATATAAAAACGGTGAAAGGGCAGAATCTAAAACGCATAAACTGAGAGAGACAAAGAGACAGATCCAATCTCGGAGGGGCTCTCGCCCCTCCCATGCCATGGAGGCCATGTACCAGAGGGGAAACCCTTCTCCCATCTAGGGAGAAGGTCAAAGAAGAAGAAGAAGAAGAAGCGGGGCTCTCTCCCCCTCGCTTCCGGTGAAGCCGAAACGCCGTCGAGGGCCATCATCATCACCGCGATCTACACCAACACCTCCATCATCTTCACCAACATCTCCATCACCTTCCCCCATCTATATTCAGCGGTCCACTCTCCCGCAACCCGATGTACCCTCTACTTGAACATGGTGCTTTATGCTTCATACTATTATCCAATGATGTGTTGCCATCCTATGATGTCTGAGTAGATTTTCGTTGTCCTATCGGTGATTGATGAATTACTATGATTGGTTTAATTTGCTTGTAGTTATGTTGCTGTCCTATTGTGCCCTCTGTGTCACGCAAGAGTGAGGGATTCCCGCTGTAGGGTGTTGCAATACGTTCATGATTCGCTTATAGTGGGTTGCTTGAGTGACAAAAGCATAAACCCGAGTAAGGGGGTTGTGGCGTATGGGATAAAGGGGACTTGATGCTTTAATGCTATGGTTGGGTTTTACCTTAATGATCTTTAGTAGTTGCGGATGCTTGCTAGAGTTCCAATCATAAGTGTATATGATCCAAGAAGAGAAAGTATGTTAGCTTATGCATCTCCCACATAAAACTTGCTATCGGTCTAGTAAAGTAGTCAATTGCTTAGGGACAATTTCACAACTCCTACCACCACTTTTCCACACTCGCTATATTTACTTTATTGCTTCTTTATCTAAACAGCCCCTAATTTTTATTTACGTGCTCTTTATTATCTTGCAATTCTATCCAACAACACCTACAAAGTACTTCTAGTTTCATAATTGTTCTAGGTAAAGCGAACGTCAAGCGTGCGTAGAGTTGTATCAGTGGTTGATAGAACTTGAGGGAATATTTGTTGTACCTTTAGCTCCTCGTTGGGTTCGACACTCTTACTTCTCAAAATAGGCTACAATCGATCCCCTATACTTGTGGGTTATCAAGACCTTTTTCTGGCGCCATTGCCGGGGAGTCATAGCGTGGGGTGAATATTCTCGTGTGTGCTTGTTTGCTTTATCACTAATTAATTTTTATTTGATGTTCTTAGTTGTTTTCTATCTTTAGTTATGGGTAGGAAACGCAAAATACCAAAAAAAAATTGTTGTACCTACTGGACCAATGGTTGAAGAACCACTCAAAATCTATCACACTCCTAAAGCTTTTTACTTGGATCATCTTTGATCCCTTTGTGCTCGTGCTGAAACCCAACTAGCTTAGTTGAGGGCAAATCTTTAGATGAGCACGCTTGTTATGTGCGACACCGCTTATCTCAAAAGGGAAACTTTTACTGGATCAAATTCATCGTTTGCAATGCTATGCTTGGAATTTATATGAAATTTATGATTTTACTTGTTGTTCTAAAGACCCTAAGAAATATCTTCCCTATCAATGCTTGTTTAATGACAATGGGATCGTATCTTCTTATGCTAAGGGTGTTTATAATTACTATGATGTTCAACAAATTGAAGAATTTGTTGCTTTTAAGGGTGCTTATGAAATTAATTCTTTGATTGAAAAGTATGATGCTACTCTTTACAAATCTGATAATTTTGCCATATTTCAATATTGCTATGATAATTATGCTTCTAATGCCTATGTTAAACCATATATTGAGGACTCCTCCGCTGTCCAAGAAGAGACTAATATTTTGCAGGAATCTATGGAAGAAGAAATTGATGAAATTGTGAGCTCATTGGATGAAAAAGATGATGAGGAGAGTGAAGAACAAAAGGAGGAAGAGCGGATTAGCTACCCATGCCCACCTTCTAATGAGAGTAACTTTTCAACTCATACATTGTTTAATTCCCCTTCGTGCTTACCGAGGGATGATTGCTATGATGATTGTTATGATCATATTGATTCTCTTGAAATACCCCTTTTTGATGATGCTTGCTATGCTTGTGGCTAAGATGCCAATATGAATTATGCTTATGGAGATGAACTTGCTATAGTTCCTTATGTTAAACATGAAATTGTTGCTATTGCATCCACACATAATAGTCCTATTATCTTTTTTAATTATCCAAACTACACTATATCGGAGAAGTTTGCTCTTATTAAGGATTATGTTGATGGGTTGCATTTTACCGTTGCACATGATGATTTTGATAGATATAATATGCATGTGCTTGCTGCTCCAACTTGCAATTATTATGAGAGAGGAACTATATCTCCGCCTCTTTATGTTTCCAACACGATAAAATTGCAAGAAACTGTTTATACTATGCATTGGCCTTTAGTTAGTGTGCATGAATAGTTCTTTTGTGACATACCGATGCATAGGAAGAGAGATAGACTTCTTTGTTGCTTGGTATATGTTACTTTGTGCTCACTACTAAATGCCAAATCATTGTTAATTAAAATTGGCTTTGATATACCTTGGGATCTGGGTGGATCCATTACTAGAGCACTTTATGCCTAGATTAATGGCTTTAAAGAAAGCGCTGCCAGGGAGACAACCCGGAAGTTTTAGAGAGTCATTTATTTCTGTTGAGTGCTTTTATATAGTTTAAAAAACAAAAAAATAAAGAGGGGAACCCAAAACTTTTCAAAAAGGAAAGTGAAAGTGAGAAAGACAAACATTGTTGAAGTGTGGGAGCTCCTTGAACTTTATTCATGCTCACGGAAACTTTGTGAACCTTAATTACAGAAAATTTTCATCAAAAATAATTATCCCCTTGTAAAATTCCATTGTATTATAAAAATAATGTGCCAAGGATTGCCTTTAGGATGTTTACAATGCTTGTTGGTTTGTGCGATGCAGGATAGAAACTTTGGCTGTAGTGCGCGATTTTACATTTTTTACTGGAACATCAAACGGTTCTGAAACTTTTTGCACTGTCTTTATATACAAATTTTTTATTTTTACTAATTTTGGTAGAATTTTTGGGGTACCATAACTATGGTGAATGTTCAGATTTCTACAGACTGTTCTGTTTTTGAAAGATTCTATTTTTGATGCATAGTTTGCTTGTTTTGATGAAACTATCAATTTCTATCAGTGGATTAAGCCATGGAAAAGTTATATTACAGTAGCTATAATGCAAAAATAAAATATGAATTGGTTTTCAACAGTAATTAGAATAGTGATTTGCTTTATTATACTAACGGATCTTACCGAGTTTTCTGTTGAAGTTTTGTGTGGATGAAGTGTTCGATGATCGAGAAGGTCTCGATATGGGGAAAAGGAGGAGAGGCAAGAGCTCAAGCTTGGGGATGCCCAAGGCAACCCAAGTAATTATTCAAGGAGACTCAAGCGTCTAAGCTTGGGGATGCCCCGGAAGGCATCCCCTCTTTCTTCAACAAGTATCGGTATGTTTTCGGATTCGTTTCGTTCATGCGATATGTGCAAATCTTGGAGCGTCTTTTGCATTTAGTTTTCACTTTTATTTTATGCACCATGCTGGTATGAGATAGTCCTTGGTTGATTTATAGAATGCTCATTGCACTTCACTTAAATCTTTTGAGTATGGCTTTATAGAATGCTTCATGTGCTTCACTTATATCTTTTGAAGTTTGGATTGCATGTTTCTCTTCACATAGAAAACCGCCATTTGTAGAATGCTCTTTTGCTTCACTTACATTTGTTATAGCGTGGGCATATATTTTGTAGAAATAATTAAACTCTCTTGCTTCACTTATATCTATTTAGAGAGATGACATGAATTGGTCATTCACATGGTTAGTCATAAAATCCTACATAAAACTTGTGGATCACTGAATATGATATGTTTGATTCCTTGCAATAGTTTTGCGATATAGAGATGATAATATGTGGGAGGTACTAGTAGATGGTTGTGTTCAGTAAGGATATTGGTGTTAAGGTTTGTGATTCCCGAAGCATGCACGTATAGTCTCCTAACTATGTAACCAAATTGGCGTGCATTGTATTTTGATTGTTTATCTTTGCGTGAAGGTCGGGGGCACGCGATGGTTAACTCATACCAACCTCCCCCCTAGGGGCATGTGTAGTAGTACTTTGCTTCAAGGGCTAATAAACTTTTGCAATAAGTATATGAGTTCTTTATGACTAATGTGAGTCCATGGATTATACGCACTCTTACCCTTCCATCATTGCTAGCCTCTTCGTTACCGTGCATTGCCCTTTCTCACCTCGAGAGTTGGTGCAAACTTCGCCGGTGCATCCAAACCCTGTTATATGATACACTCTATCACACATAAGCCCCCTTATATCTTCCTCAAAACAGCCACCATACCTACCTATTATGGCATTTCCATAGCCATTCCGAGATATATTGCCATGTAAATTTCATCATCATCATATACATGACTTGAGCATTCATTGTCATATTGCTTTGCATGATCGTAGCTAGCATGATGTTTTCATGGCTTGTCCGTTTTGATGTCACTGCTACGCTAGATGATTGCACATCCCGGTACACCGCCGGAGGCATTCCTATAGAGTCATATTTTTGTTCTAGTATCGAGTTGTAATATTGAGTTGTAAGTAAATAAAAGTGTGATGATCATCATTATTAGAGCATAGCCCCAGCGAGGAAAGGATGATGGATACTATGATTCCCCCACAAGTCGGGATGAGACTCCAGACTTTATGAAAAATAAAAGAGGCCAAAGAAGCCCAAATAAAAAAGAGGCCAAAGAAGCCCACCAAGAAAATATAAAAATATATAAAAAAAGAAGAGAAAATAAAAAATGAGAGAAAAAGAGAGAAGGGGCAATGTTACTATCCTTTTACCACACTTGTGCTTCAAATAGCACCATGTTCTTCACTTCGATTCAACACAGTGAAGACAGTTTCAATCGGGTCGATGGACCCTTGGTTGTTTTTGTGATAAGTCGCTATTATCAAATAAATAGTCATTTCTTGCTCGATTCGAGAGGTGATTTCATTCCACAGTGACAATTCATGTTGAATGCGTCAGAGAGTCTCTTGAGTTATCACTTTCATATACTAGTGGGAATTTTCATTATAGAACTTGGCTTGTATATTCCGATGATGGGCTTCCTCAAATGCCCGAGGTCTTCATGAGCAAGAAAATTGGATGCACACCCACTTAGTTTTCAGTTAGAGCTTTCATACACTTATGGCTCTAGTGCATCCGTTGCATGGCAATCCCTACTCCTTGCATTGACATCAATTGATGGGCATCTCCATAGCCCGTTGATTAGCCGCGTCGATGTGAGACTTCCTCCCTTTTTGTCTTCTCCACACAACCTCCACCATCGTAGTCTTTTCCACCTATAGTGCTATATCCATGGCTTGTGCTCATGTATTGCGTGAGGGTTGAAAAAACTAAAGCGCGTTAAAAAGTATGAACCGATTGCTGGCTGACACCAGGATGAGCATGAGGGGTACCTTGTGTTAAGAAAAGGGAGCATACAAGAATATATGATTTTGTAGGGATAGCGTTCTTTAGCATTGATATTTTGGAAGATATGATTGCTTGTTGGGATGCCCGAATTATTATTGTTTTTATGTCAAATGATAGACTATTTCCTTGAATCACTCGTGTCTTAATATTCATGCCATGATTAGATATATGATCAAGATTATGCTAGGTAGCATTCCACATCAAAAATTATCTTTTTTATCATTTACCTACTCGAGGACGAGCAGGAATTAAGCTTGGGGATGCGGATACATCTTCGTCGTATCTATAGTTTTTTATTGTTCCATGCCAATATTCTACAACTTTTATAAACTTTTGGCAACTTTTTATACTATTTTTAGGACTAACATATTGACCCAGTGCCCAGTGCCAGTTCATGTTTGTTGCATGTTTTTGTTTTGCAAAAACCCCATATCAAACGGAGTCCAAACAGAATAAAAACGGACTTTTTTGGAATATTTATGATTTTTGGGAAGAAGAATCAACATGAAACGATGCTCCAGTGGCCCATGAGGTAGGGGGCGCGCCCCTGACCCCCGTGGCCACTCCATAAAGTGGTTGGTGCCCTTCTTTCGCCGCAAGAAAGCCAATATCCAGATAGAAATCGTATCCAAAGTACAACCCAATCGGAGTTACGGATCTTCGGAAATATAGAAAACGGTGAAAGGGCAGAATCTGAAACGCGGACACAGAGAGAGACAGAGAGAGAGATCCAATCTCGGAGGGGCTCTCGCCCCACCCACGCCATGGAGGCCATGGACCAGATGGGAAACCCTTCTCCCATCTAGGGAGAAGGTCAAGAAATAAGAAGAAGAAGGGGTGCTCTCTCCCCCTCGCTTTCGGTGGCGCCGGAACGCCGCCGGGGGCCATCATCATCACCGCGATCTACACCAACACCTCCATCATCTTCACCAACATCTCCATCATCTTCCCCCATCTATATTCAGTGGTTCACTCTCCCGCAACCCGTTGTACCCTCTACTTGAACATGGTGCTTTATGCTTCATATTATTATCCAATGATGTGTTGCCATCCTATGATGTCTGAGTAGATTTTCGTTGTCCTATCGGTGATTGATGAATTGCTATGAATGGTTTAATTTGCTTGTCGTTATGGTGCTGTCCTATTGTGCCCTTCGTGTCGTGCAAGCGTGAGGGATTCGCTGTAGGGTGTTGCAATATGTTCATGATTCACTTATAGTGGGTTGCTTGAGTGACAGAAGCATAAACCCGAGTAAGGGGGTTGTGGCGTATGGGATAAAGGGGACTTGATGCTTTAATGCTATGGTTGGATTTTACCTTAATGATCTTTAGTAGTTGGGGATGCTTGCTAGAGTTCCAATCATAAGTGCATATGATCCAAGAAGAGAAAGTATGTTACCTTATGCCTCTCCCACATAAAACTTTCTATCGGTCTAGTAAAGTAGTCAATTGCTTAGGGACAATTTCACAACTCCTACCACCACTTTTCCACACTCGCTATATTAACTTTATTGCTTCTTTATCTAAACAGCCCCTACTTTTTATTTACGTGCTCTTTATTATCTTGCAATTCTATCCAACAACACCTACAAAGTACTTCTAGTTTCATACTTGTTCTAGGTAAAGTGAATGTCAAGCGTACGTAGAGTTGTATCGGTGGTCGATAGAACTTGAGGGAATATTTGTTCTACCTTTAGCTCCTCGTTGGGTTCGACATTCTTACTTTCCGAAAGAGGCTACAATTGATCCTCTACACTTGTGGGTTATCAGTCATCAAGATGACCATAAGCTCCAAAACTCACAGAGAGAAGAACCAAACTAGAACCGAGAAAGATTATGCAAGGATGCAATGGTTTGAGCTCTCTACGAACGATACAATCAAGCTACCAACTTGAGAGCCCCCTTGATAGTACGGCAAACGATCCTATAACCCGGTCTCCCAATTACCACCATGAGACCGGTAAAATAGAAAACCTATCAAGGGCAAACCTTTGCCTTGCGCATGATTCACTTGAGCTAGATGATGACGATCTTGTCCTCCTCAAGATGGACCACCTTTCTTGACTGCGTTGGGTCGATCAAGACTAGTTGATTGCTCCCCCCATACTCCACTTTGAGTGAGCCACTCTTTGGCACATCTTCACAAGTCCATTGTGAACACAATGGACGGCAAGCTTCAAGCACTTGATCTCTTCGTGATGCTCCACTTGAACTTGCACACCCCAATCTTGATGACGATCACCACTTGATGTATCATCTCCATGGGTTATATGATATCTTCCTCCTGATGCAAGACCATGGAAACATACCTAACCCCACATAGAACTCTCAGTAGACCATGGGTTAGTACACCAGCGTAATGGACGATGCTTACCATACCATGGGATCACCTGATCCCTCTTGGTATATCTTCTACGCTTTGTGTGTTGATCAACTTGAATCACTCTCTGTACTTAGTATTGATCAACCTTGAATCTTTCCAACTCTCTTCATTTGGATGATGTCTTGAAGGTAAACATGAATGATCACACATTCTTCTTCTTCAAGACATGCTTGCAATAAGCTCAACACTCACATGACTAATTTTTGGATAATTCCTTAATAGCACATTGGTCAACTCATAAACCCCTTGAAACCAACACATGGACTTCAAGAAATGCCTATGGACAAATCCTTCAAATATAACTCAATGCAACCATTAGTCCATAGAGAATGTCATCAATTACCAAAACCACACATGGGGGCACCACATGTTCTTTCACTAGTTGGTTTACTTGGTGGAAAATTATATGTTTAGATTGTTAAACACATATTTATATCCTCTGATCACAAACACAATTGTGCTTTGTGAGTAGTTTTATTTGTTCTTGAGGACATGTGAGAAGTCTTTTTATTAGTAGTCATGTGAAGTTGATCACCGTTCAATGTTTTGATGATATTTATGTTGTTCTTCCTCTAGTGGTGTCGTGTGAACGTCGACTACATGACACCTCACCATGTTTGGACCTAGGGGAAGACATTGTTTAATTAGTTTGTAGATGATGGGTTCTGGGAGTGACTAAATCCTGAACCCCACTTTATGAATTATTTCGTAAGGGGTTGTTTTGAATCCATATGTTTCATGTCATGGTTAGATTTTTATCTTAATTCTTCTCTTCTATTTGCGGAGGCTTGCATGGAGGTGGTAATCATAAGTAGGTTGCTTGTTCAAGTAAGAACAACACCTTAGCTCCAGTCTGAACATAATTCGGTGAATCATGCTAAAAGTAACTAGATAAAAAATTGTGTGTCCTCAAGAGCATTTTAATCACTAGAAGTTTTCCCGGCTTATCCTTAGAAACAATAAGGATTGGGCAACCTTGCTACACCTTGCTACTTTGGTTACTTGTTACTTGTTATCAATTCTCTTGCTATCGCACTTGCTATCAAAATTATCTTATAACACTTGCAAAGAATACCTTGCTGAAAACCGCTTATTGATTCCTTCTGCTCCTCATTAGGTTCGATACTCTTACTTATCGGAAGGACTATTATTGATCCCCTATATTTCTGGGTCATTATCTACTATGCTTTCCCAATAAATATTTGAGTTCTTTATGACTAATGTGAGTTTTTGGTCTTTGTACACTTCCACCTATCAATATTTTGCTAGCCTCTTCGGTACCGTGAATTTCCCACTCTCACCTAGAGACATGGTGCAAACTTTGTCGGTTCATCCAACTCATTGGGATGGTACACTCTCTCAAACATAATCCACATTATATCTTCCTCAAAACTAACATCATACCTACCTATTATGACATTTCCATAGCCATTCCGAGATATATTGCCATGCAACTTCCATCATTACTATTCATTACATGAATTGAGCATTCATTGTCATTTTGCTTTGCATGATCATATAGAGCTGACATGATGGTTGTGGCAAAACCACCATTCATCATTGTATATATACATGTTATGCTAGGTCATTGCACATCCTAATACACTACCAGAGGCATTCCTTTGTAGTCAGTTTTTGAGTTGTAAGTAAATAAAAGTGTGATGATCATCATTATTAGAGTGTGCCCTACTTGCGAGGATATAAATTGGAGGAGACTAATATTTCCTTGGAAAAGAGGGGATGAGGTCCATGAGGCCAATAAAAAAAGAAAAAAAAAGAAAAAAGAAAAAATATGGAAAAAATGAGAGAAAAAGAGAGAGAGGGGCACACTACTATTCTTTACACCACACTTGTGCTTTAAAGTAGCACCATGTATTTCATATAGAGAGTTTTCATATACTTCACGACCATGCTAGTGGAATCTTTACATTATAGAACTTGGCTTGTATATTCCAATGACGAGCTTACTCAAATGCTTGAGGTCTTCATGAGCAAGCAAGTTGGATGCACATCCACTTAGTTGCATTAAGAGGGCTTTCATGCACTTATAGCTCTAGTGCATCTGTTCCATGGAAATCCGTACTCCTCGCATAAATACTGATTGTAAGACCTCTCCATCGCCTAATGATCGGCAATGTTGATGTGAGACTTCCTCCACTTTTTGTCTTCTCGCCGCTGGCAACCATCTCCGCCGTCGCAGCCGCACGAGAACTTAGCACCAAGATTTGGGGGAAGAGTGTCGCCAAGAACACAAGGGGTAAGAAGCTCAGAATGAAGGCTAAAATGACACACCTCACGGGGGTGGAAAATAGATGCTCCATTACTCCCTCGCCCTCCGCCATGCTTGTGGATCGAGGAAACCTCCTCGTGTCGACACGGCTCGCATAGACGTGCAACGTGACACGAAAACTGCACCATGGTACATGAAGCCAAAATTTCTCCCTCTCGGCATGTCCTCGAGTCGACGACAAATCTCTCATCGTCAAGGAGGATGATCTGGTGTGTCTCCGATTGCCTGAAAATCATCCCCGCCGATAAACAAGCAAGCTCGCCGCGTAGAGATCAGGGATGTACCACGCTCGCCACGCGGAGATGTGGGATGCACGTCGAAACTCGACATGATGAAGGTATATATTACCGTGTAGACTATAGAGTACGCTGTGAAGCTGGGTTTTAAACCTTGTGGGGGTACTATGTTACTTGGGTTTCAAACCTTGTGACTGTAGAACGCAGATGCACGTGGAGTGGCCGTGCATCATACATGAATGTACACGAGCTCTACAGGGCGATACGTGATCGCGCGAGCGCGATGGGCACGTGATCCGACATAAGGATCCATGCGAGGGCGATCGTGGAATATAGAAAGAGCTCGTGCGCGCAAGCGTTTGAAAATTGAAACCCACGGTGGAACGCACGCGCGATGCATGCACGCGCGGTGCTCGCGCGATTGCTATTCCGGTGCAATGAGGGTGCGAGCGTGAGAAAGAGGGGTGGTGGAGCACGCGCGTGTGTGTGGGTGGGTAGGAAAGGGACGTGGGCGGGGCGGGGGGACATGCACATCCTCAGTGGAAACAATATAATATGTGCCTCAACCCTTATTATCATCGGGTTAGATCATCGATCACAAGTTTGAACCCACTACAAAGCACCACTCCCTGTGAAGGAAAAACCATCGAACTTGGACAAAGAAGATAGACAGATCAAAGAACATGCAAAGCTATTTAATTATGCAACAAGAAAACCTCAAAAATTCAATTGATTTCAGTGAACAATTCGATCATAAAGTGACAATTCATCGTGTCCCAACAAACACACCACCGATCCCAATCATGTGAGAAGGCTCACATGAACATGGTATTGAAGATCCAAAGAGAGATAGAACCATCCAGCTACTTCTATGGACCCTAAGGTCCTACTAGAACTAATCACACATCATCATGGAGGTAGCAAGATTGATGAATATGGCTCCGGCAATGGCTTCCCCCTCCGGCAGGGCTTCGGAACAGGCCTCTAAATGGGATCTTCGTGAAACAGGAACTTGTAGCCTCGATAAAATTCTTCTGAAGATATGGCAGAGGGTTTTAGTATTTATAGGGATTTACAGTGGTGGAATCAATGCAAGGCGGTGCAGAGCGTTCCCACACGGCCTAGGGGCGCCCTACCTCCCTGGGGGGCGGGGGGGCCGTTTGGGCTCCCTGCAGCTCCTCTCACGCTCTCGTGAATCTCCCAAGGTCCCTTGTTGCCCCAAAAACCGCATTAAATTGGGTAGTGATTTGATCCCTGTATATATTGATTTCCTATGAAACTAAAAACAAGCAGAAAACAGGAACTGGCACTGGACACTAAATTAATAGGCTAGTCCAGAAAAATAATATAAATTGCTATGAAAAGTATATAAAATGATAATAAATATCATGGAACAACCAAAAATTATAGATACGTTTGAGATGTATCAGCATCCCCAAGCTTAATTCCTGCTCGTCCTCGAGTATGTAAATGATTTACAAAAATAATTTTCGGTGTTGAATGCTACTCATCATAATCTTGATCAAATGATGTAACATGGTGTAAACTCAAGACAAAAGTTATTGAAAGCAATAATTTATAGTTGATAACAAGCAAGTAACATCAAATTGTGTAAACAAAAATTACTATTGCTTTTCATGGATGAATGTTTTCATGTAAAACCAATCAATACTCATATGTCATATTCACGTCCCTGTCACTCAAGGCTTTACCATATTCAAACATTTTATTATAACACAACCTAGATCTTCGGTGAAACAATCAAATCCATGACGAACCCTTTTCAACTACTTAGTACTTTGCTTAATGCTCAACTTACAAGCCTTGGTCTTAGCACTTTAGATGACAAACAGAGTAATGATGGGAATTTATAAGAAGACAAAAGATAAGAAGGTCCCACATCAATGCAACAGATTTTTAGGCAATGGAGAGGCTTACGATCGATATTGATGCGAGGAGTCAGAATTTCCACTCAATTGATGCACTAGAGCTATAAGTGTATGAAAGCTCTCCTGATGCAACTAAGTGGGTGTGCATCCAACTTGCTTACTCGTCCAGCAAAGTGACGAACCGTCGGTGTCACGTCAGACGTGAAGATCGATGAGGTGGGACCACATGCCTCCTTCTGGGTGAACGCGAACAGTCGCCCGCCAAGACCTGCCTTCCCCCTTCGTGTCTTCGATCGTGGTCGGGGAGAACCTGGATCCTGGCGCTGGCAGCACCATGACCACCAGCAGGGAAGCCAGCAGCATGGTTGTGAGCGACTTGAAGGACCCCCTGTAACGCCCCGGATCCGATGCGCCAGGTGTCCGCCAGTTATTCGCTGTCATTGCCATGTCATTTGCTTGCGTGTTGCATTTTATCATGTCATCATGTGCATTGCATTGCATACGTGTTCGTCTCATGCATCCAAGCCTTTTCCCCGTTGTCCATTTTGCAATCCGGCGCTCCTATGCTCTCCGGCGTTCCCCTTTTGTCTCCTGTTGTGAGCGGGTGTTAAACGTTCTCGGAATGGACCGAGGCTTGTCAAGTGGCCTTGGTATAGCACCGGTAGACCGCCTGTCAAGTTTCATGCCATTTGGAGGTCGTTTGGTACTCCAACGGTTAACCGCGTAGCCTGAAACCCCTCCTTCTCTTTGCAGCCCAACACCCCTTCCAAACTGGCCCAAAACCCATCTAACTCCCCTCCATGCTCTCGGTCGTTCGATCACGATCGCGTGGCCGAAAACCGCTCCTCATTTGGACTCTCCTAGCTCCCTCCACCTATAAAAACGTCTCCCCCTCTCCATTTTCGGATCTATTTCCCCCCGAAACCCTAATTTTCCCTCCGCGCCGCGCCGGACATGTCCGGACCGGACCGAACACGTCCAGCCGCCGTCCCCCGGCGAATCGCCAGCCGCCACGTCGCCCTCGC
>NC_041389.1:640804783-640824438 GCF_002162155.2 Triticum dicoccoides
GACCGCCCGACCCTGCCAGCGCCACCCTGCAGCCGCCGTCCGCCTCCAGCTCCCGAGGAAGCCGCCCCGCGCCTCCCTGCTCTTGCGTCGAGCGCCGCCGTGCAGCGCCCCACCGCCCGCCGGAGAAGCTCCGCCGTCCCGCGCCGCCTCCATCCGCCGCCGCCCTGCCGGGATCCGGCCGGATCCGGCCAGATCCGGCCCGGAGAGCCCCTTCCCTGGCCTCCTCGACCTCCCCAGCCTCTTCCTCCCCGTCTCCGGCGACGAACTCCGGTGAACCTCGCCGTCCGTGCAACGAGGTTGACTTTCCCCCTCCAAAATTCGTCTAAGTCCCCGAGTATTTTGCATAATCATGCCATGTTCATCGTATTGTATCTCTGCATCCGTAGCTCCATTTTATGCGTGTAATATTTCAAATTGTTCGCCTCAACGAGTACATCATTTCATTCCATTGCATCATATTCATTTGAGGTCATCTTGATGCCTGAATCATCGTTGTAAGAGTCCTTCATGATGTTTTCTGCTGTCTGCTAACAAAACGAGCTCTTTTGTCATTTTTTCCATGATTGATGTGTGCATCCTGTGAGGTTGATGTCTTCATGTGTTTTGAACTATGCCATGTCTTCTTTACAGTGGTGTTTGCCATGTATTTTTGTGATCAATGCGTGATGTTGCTGATTTTAGTCCCTGTTCTGCTGTTATTTTGATGCCATGTAAACTTGATGCTACAGAGAGATCCATGCATATTTTGAGATACTTCAGTAACGGTGTTTTGAACATGTGGTTATTGTCTATCCATTCATGCCTCTGGTTGCAATTATGGAGTAGCCTAGCATGTCATTTTCGTGCTCTACTTTTGCTTCAAAATGTTTCCTGGCAGATTGTTTACATGTTATTCAATTTGGCCAAGGTTGTTGTAGATGATTCGTGCATGCTATGGACTTGTTCTTGCCTTGGGTTGTTTCACAAACATGTCTTCCTTATGATGCTATGCTTATCTTGTCATGCAATGACTTGTGGTGAGCGAATCGAGCTTGTTAAGTAGGGTACTTGATGTTGCTGTTTTACTAGGCTGAATCTGTTATTTCGCGATGCTATGTAAACATGTTGCTAGTAATCATTCTATGCATAATCTGGAGATCTTCTATAAACATGTTTTGATCTACATGTCTTGCTCTATCCATCCATGCCCCTGGTTGCATTTATAGGTTGTTGTAGCTTGTTGTAATCTTGCTCTAAATTTGTTTCATAATGTTGCTGTCAGCCTGTTTACATTAAGTTCAATTGTTACCATGGTTGTTCCTAGTGTCCCATGCACCCTATGACCTTGCTATTGCCATGCTTAGCTTCACAAACATGCATTCGTACTGTTGGGTGCCTTGCCATGCCATGTATTACTCTGTAGTGAGTTGCACAAGCTCATCTACATGCCTTCATAATTCTGTTTCTGCCATGTTTGAATCTGTAATATAACTTGCTATGTTTACATAGGTGCCATCATATTTTCTGATCCTTTTTGGCTTATGGTCAGTAAAGGACTTTTGATCTATGCAATTAGTAGATTCATGCCATGCCTTTTTTGCCATGATAAGTTCCTGTAACATGTTGTTTGATAGCTCTAAACATTGCATCGTGATGTTATTTTCTGCAAAGCCTGAATTATTATAACTTGCAATCTTACCATGTGTGTTTGAGCATGTTCTAGTGATTTATGGAGATATCTCAGTGTTCATGTTTTGTAATGCTTTATCTGTACATCATGTCCATGCCTTTTATTATCATGTTGGGGTGCTGTAGCATGTTGTTTTGATGCTTGCAATATGCCTAGTTGCTGTTTCGGATAGCTTGTCCTTACGACTTGTATAGTGTGCATGTGTTGAACCGTTGCTCCGTTTTGAGTGTGCTCTATATGAAACTTGCTTAGAATTGCATGTAGCTTCATATTATCATGTTGCATCCTTGTTTTGAGGTGTTTGCTTGATGTTTGTATGCATTTTGCATCAATGCCATGTTTAACTTGTTTTGCTCATATCTTCTAGACCGTAGCTCCGAACTAAATGAACTTTATATGTAACTTGACTAGAATCTCGTGTAGATCATCTTTGTGTATCTTAACTTACTGTTTAACAACTCGAACATAAGGTTTATTCAGATCTGGACCAATTTCTAAATTTGCATATGAGGACTTACCGGAATTGTTATATGTTGTTCCCAGCCTCATTTAAACTTGCCTTGATGTGTTGCTCTTGTTTGCATCATCTCTTGCCATGAGTAGCTTCATGTAGCCTTGTCATGCATCATGCTTGTTTCTGCATCATGCCTTGTTCATGTGTGGTGTGTTTACTTTGTTGTGTGCTTCTTTTTGATAGTTCCCGTTTCGTTGCGATCGTGAGGATTCGTTCGTCTACGCTTGGCTCGTCTTCGTGGCTTCATCTTCTTCATGGACTCGTTCTTCTTCCTTGCGGGATTTCAGGCAAGATGACCGCTACCCTGGATCTCACTACTATCATTGCTATGCTAGTTGCTTCGTTCTATCGCTATGCCGCGCTACCTATCACCTGTTTATCGAGCCATCCCAAATTGCCATGAAACTCTAACCTTTGACACCTTTCCTATGCAAACCATTGATTGGCTATGTTACTGCTTTTGCTCAGCCCCTCTTATAGCGTTGCTAGTTGCAGGTGAAGTTGAAGATTTCTCCATGGTGGACAGGATTTTGGTTGGGATATCACAATATCTCTTATATTATTAATGCATCTATATACTTGGTAAAGGGTGGAAGACTTGGCCTTTTGCCTAGTGTTTTGTTCCACTCTTGCCGCCCTAGTTTCCGTCATACCGGTGTTATGTTTCCGGATTTTGCGTTCCTTACGCGGTCGGGTGATTTATGGGACCCCCTCGACAGTTCGCTTTGAATAAAACTCTTCCAGCAAGGCCCAACCTTGGTTTTATCATTTGCCTCATCACCACCTACCCTTTCCCTTGGGTCGGCCAACCCGAGGGTCATCTTTATTTTAGCCCCCCCGGGCCAGTGCTTGTCTAAGTGTTGGTCCGAACCGAGTAGACTGCGGGGCCACCTCGGGGCAACTCGAGGGCTGGTTTTACTTGTAGGATGTCTCATCCGGTGTTGCCCTGAGAACGAGATATGTGCAGCTCCTATCGGGATTGTCGGCGCATCGGGCGGCTTTGCTGGTCTTGTTTTACCATTGTAGAAAAGTCTTGTAAACCAGGATTCCGAGTCTGATTGGGTCTCCCTGGGAGAAGGTCTATTCCTTCGTTGATCGCGAGAGCTTGTCATGGGCTAAGTTGGGATACCCCTGCAGGGTATAATCTTTCGAAAGCCGTGCCCGCGGTTATAGGCAGATGGGAATTTGTTAATGTCCGATTGTAGATAACTTGACACCAGATCCGAATTAAAACGCATCAACCGCGTGTGTAGCCGTGATGGTCTCTTCTCAGCGGAGTCCGGGAAGTGAACACGGTTTCTGGGTTATGTTTGACGTAAGTAGGAGTTCAGGATCACTTCTTGATCATTGCTAGCTTCACGGCCGTTCCGCTTGTTCTCTTCTCGCTCTTATTTGCGTATGTTAGCCACCATATATGCTTAGTCGCTGCTGCAGCCTCACCACTTTACCCCTTCCTTTCCCTTTAAGCTTTGCTAGTCTTGATACCCATGGTAATGGGATTGCTGAGTCCTCGTGGCTCACATATTACTACAACAACAGTTGCAGGTACAGGTTTATGCGATGATCTTGACGCGAGCGTGATGTTTGCTTGTATCGGAGTTCTTCTTCTGCTTCTTCTTCGATCAGGGGATAGGTTCCAGGTCGGCAGCCTGGGCTAGCAGGGTGGATGTCGTTTGAGTTTCTGTTTGTGTTTCATCCGTAGTCGGATGATGCTCTTATGTATTGTGATGTTGTATTCGTGTGGCATTGTATGCCTTTTGTATGTATCCCCATGTATTATGTAATGTTGATGTAATGATATCCACCTTGCAAAAGCGTTTCAATATGCGGGTCTATCCTTGGTGGGACCTTCGAGTTCCTTTTGGATAGGGTCGCATATTGGGCGTGACACCCCCACTTGAATTGCTTCGCAGGAATGCCCGAATTCACCTTGTCCATGGCCCAAAGGAGGATCTCCAACATGTGCTTTGGCTCGTTCGCCGGAAACAACCGCGCTTCCTTCTCCTTTGACACCGAATCCACCACCGCATGCGCCTCCATCTTTATCTCGTCCCTTGACTGAACCATGAGCAGCGTGCGGCCTTACGAGTTTGCACGCACCCCCTCCTGCGAACCCCCCACAGCTTCTCGTCGCTGGCAACCATCTCCGCCATCGCCGCCTTTCGAGAACTCAGCACAGACGGAAGAGTGTTGCTGAGAACGCAAGGGGTGAGAAGCTCGGAACGAATGCTATCTCAAAACGACGTACCTCGCTGGGGGTGGAGGGTGGGAAGTAGATGCTCCATTTACCCGCTCACCCTCCGCCATGCCCGCGGATCGAGGAGACCTCCTCGTGTCCAGTGGCGGAGACAGGCCTTTTTACACTGTAGCAGTTTATTGTATATGATTGCTATTGTATACGAAGGCGGCCCGGGGCGGCCCATGGGGCTGGCTCCGCCCCTGCTCGTGTCGACACGGTCACACAGACGTGCAACGTGACACGGAAACTGCACCATGGTGTACGAAGCCAAAAATTTCTCCCTCTCGACACGCCCACAAATCCACCACAAATCCCTCGCCGTCGAGGAGGACGCGATCTGGTGTGTCTCCAATCGCCGGGAAACCGCCCTCTGTCGATAGACGAGCAATCTCACGGCGAGGTGTACCGCACGGAGACGTGTGATGCACGAAAAGCCATCCGCCGAAACTCAACATGATGAAGGCATACATGAGCATGTAGATTGTAGAGCGGGCTTAAGTATGATGAAGCTGGGTTTCAGCAGTCGTTGGCCGCGGAGTGTTGCTATAGGCAGGAGTAGTATGTGTTACTTGGGTTTCAAACCTTGTTCAGTCTAGAACGCAACGCAGATGCATGCATACACGAGGGAGCTCTCAGGGCGATACGTGATCGCAGCGAGCGCGACGGGCGGGCACGTGATCCGGCCGACGGAGCCGTGCGCGTTTGAAAATTGGACCCGACGGTGGCACGTTCGCCCGATGCACGCACGCACGCGCGATTGCCGTCCCGGTGCAACGAGAGTGCGAGCGAGAGAAAGAGGGGGTGGTGGAGCGCGCGCGCGTGTGTGTGGGTGGGTGGGTAGGAAAGGGACGTGGGCGGGCGGGGGGGACATGCACGGCCTGGCGCCTGGCCACTACCATCCAAGCCTTGCCCTGCTAGCTGCTGATCCGGCTGCCCGCTGCTGCGCCGGCCGGGCAAAAGGCAAAGCGAAAGCCGCGCGGCGGGTGCGTGGGCTGCCGGGCCGTGTGACGTGCGTACGTTCCTGCCCTTCTGCGCGCGCGGCGCGGCCAGGGAGGGAGGGAGGGAGGTGGCGTGGGTCGTACGCGCTCCGCGGGGTGGTGGTTGATCTGGCGCGCGCGTGCCAGGGCGTCCGTGGAGGTGGAGATCAACAAGCAAGGCGCGCGTGTGAATTGTGATGGATGGCGAGCCGGTGGATGGTTCTGGGGGGATCTGGTCGTGTGCAGAAACAACGGTGGGAGTGGGACGTAACGGGCGGCATGCACGCGCGTACCACCTGCGCGTCCGTCGCATGCACCGCACCGCACCGCACCTACCTGGGCGGATCGGTGGCACGGGTCCAAAGTTCGAAACCGCTCTGCCAAAAGCAGCGGACCGGACCGGACCGGACCGTGGTAGGCATCCTATGCAGTGTCGAGACACAGATGGAGGCAGGAAGAGGACAAGGGAGGGAAGGGGCAGGTGTCTTCGCGGCCAAGAAAAGCACACCGCAACGGGCGGAGGGAGGCAGGAACCGCCCGCTGGTGTGGGGACCCACCAAAGTCCAGTTCACCCAGACCCAGACCCAGACCCAGCTTTGCTCGCTGGGCAGCGCGGGCCAGCCGTGGCATTGCATGCATGATCTCGTCTCGTCCTCAGCTGTGACCACCTCTGCTCCCTTCTCGGCCTGCCATTGGCGATGGCCGTTGCCGTGCATCCCTTTCGCTCCTCCCCCACCATCTTTTTCCTTCCCCGGCTTCCATCGGGATTGGGATTGGGATTGGGATTGGGATTGGGGAACACGCAGACGCAGGCGACAGAGGAGAGGGTGGTGGGGTGGGGTGGGCAGAATCGCGACGCAGCTCTGGGGCGGGGCTCCGGCGATCTCCATGTCGGGCCTGCAAAGCCGAGTACGTACTAGAGCATATCCCAATGCATGCATGGTAGCCCCACAACCCACACGACACGACCATGACCAGGGGAGGGAACGGAGGGAGCGGGATCAAGTGTGGCCATGTGCAATAGCTGCATGCATGCATCCATCTTCTTTCTTTTCCAACCACCCAAGTTTTCACAGTGCTGCCACCTTTTGCTTTACTCTATCATCTCCCCTTGCTTCCCTTCGGTAATTTCATTTCTGTGCAATGGTTTTTACTCGTTTGGATCTCTCTTTTTGATCAGCATGCACCAAGGGAGGCAGCACCGCCAATGTGCAGCAGCCGCGTCTTCTTCTTTTTTAGACGGAACGGGGCATAACCATCTTACGAAATGCTGTTACAAAAAAACTGTACTGTAAAAAACCCATTCTAGTTTCGTAACATGGATGGATCTGCGCTATGTTACGGCAGCGAAAACTTACATCCTGTAGCAACCACAAAGACAAGTTTGTGACATGAAATTCTAGTTACAAACTTCCATCCTCACAACCATCTTACGATTTGGATCTCAACCATCCACTGCTGCTACAAACCCAAGGGATTCAGCAACATCTGTTCACTACTACTTCAGTTACTCTGAATCTTTGACGAATAACTGCAACCAAAAGACTACGAAACTGACGGTTTACTGCACGGAGGGAAAGCAGGGCAGAAATGGTCTTTGCAACTCATCAAACAGGCCTCGCAAGGGTTATTATAAACAAATTCAAAACATTTCAGTGTGGATTCAGCTAGAACATCATTTTGTATTCAACGATTTCTTCACACCCCGAAGGGCACCCCACATGACAGTTGATACAATGAAGAGTAGCACCCCGGTGCCAATGGCGTGCTTCAGACCAAGGTTCATGAGCAAGTTTACCAGCAACCCCGCAAGAACCACTCCCACCAAGTTGGCGGACAAGCCTGACCAGAAGGGCATGCCCAGGACGGACGCGATGATGGCGCCGGTCCATGCTCCCGTGCCTGGGAATGGGACGGCGACGAACAGCATGAGCCCGAGCCACTGGAACTCCTCGACGGGTGCGGCCTTCCGTCGCGCCCGCTCAAAGAGGAGGTCCATTATCCGGGTCGCCCAAGCGCTTCTCTGCGAGAGGAAGGTTGCGAGTTTCTTCAGGTAGAGGATGATGAATGGCACAGGCACCATGTTCCTGGAGAAACAAAGAGTAGATATAAAGTTCTGTGCATATATAGCATGAAACATTTTCTCAAGAGAGATGACAAGTTGCTGACACTAGAGTGACAACTGGCAATTTACATTTTAGTCAGGCCATTGTAAAATGACAGTAAAACATCATCACGGCCCTATATATCAATCACCAGGATCAAATACTACTAACATCAATGCTGAATAGCACTTGGCTTCCACATCATCTGGATTTTATGCACGCGGATGCCACATCACCTTCCTGCCCACACCCTCCTCTCTCACTCTCTCCCTATCTCTACTGTCTTCTGCACGCTACAGAAATGGAAGTGCAGATTTTCTCTGAATGTTGATGTATTGGAGTTCTTCTACTGGGATGCGTCTTCTCTCGTGAGGTTTGGGCAGCGGTTCTGACGGCTTCGGGGAAGATAGACTGGATGCCTCACCTGAATACAGACTTGGTTGACTGGTGGAGCTCGCGAGTGACCGAGGGGCGGAGTGCCAGGGATACTCGAACAGCGGTCTTGCTTGTTGACATAGTGTTCAACAGCGCGGCTTCGTCCACGTGTGTGGTTCTTCAGAAGGTTTTGCGACGAAGCGAGGGACTGGAAGTCGGCAAAGCTACTGAGCTCTGCTCTTCCGATGAAGTTAGATGTGGGGTGGGCTGTTAGTGCGTAGTTGATTCGGGAATATTGGGCCTCCGGCTGGCTGGAGGTGTTGTAACTGGTTTCCGGTGTTGTATTGGCCACTTTGGCTTTGCTTCTTCTATGATACTGATGCATCCACTGGGATCTATCCTTGAAAAAAAATGTATTGGAATTCTGCAGGAGGTTGTCAAAGACGTTTCAAATAGAGGTGACGCTGACCTTTGTAGTAGTGAAAGGTGGGCAGTAGTTTAGTCAGGTGGTTTGGGCTTAAGAGGGAAGAGCTTGAGAGGAAGATCGACATGTTCATCTCATCCTCTCACAAACTGAATACCTGTACTCCAATGTTAGTACCATGTCCTAGTTTCTCTCAGGGGAAGGGGGCTCCTATGGCTTGTCCATATTGTAGTGCCAATTCTCCTGAAAATGCTAGCAGTGTGGTGCATTCATCTTATTGATGTCGATTCAAAAGAAGAAACAGGTCGCTTGTATAAGTTGTACTGCATTCATGCAATCCACATAACACACTGCTTCCAACCAAGAATTAATCGCATGCACGGATCTATAATGGATTGATGATCCCCAGAATTCCTCAAAAAGACAAATCAAAAGGAGAGGGGATGCAATCATCTCACTGCTATTCAGAGGTGATAGGCAAAGTCGGTGAGAAGGAGGCGATGGAGAGCTCTCACTGGTAGGCATGCTGTGCAGCTGACTTCAATACTGAGTCACCGACACAACATGGAGTTATCAGTGGGCTTTGTGTGCTGGACGGAGAGCGAAAAGGAGAGCCAGCGCGCCCAGGCAGGTAAAGTCGTGCAACATGCTCGAGCGCCTTTTCCGGGAGTGCATCAGCCAGCAGCTCTCAGATAGTCGAGGTGTGAGTGACACAGGATTGGATTCCGGGATTGGTCAGTGATGATAGGATGAGGCGGAGGGGAGGGGGGGCAGAGACAGGAGGGAAGAGAAGGAGGAAGAAGGTGAAATACCACCCGTGTGTGCAAAACCAAGGTGAGGTGCATGCCACTCGAGCAAAACCATCAACCATGCCATTAAAGCCGTTGCCAAAAGCAGGAGGGGAGTATTGTGCCTTGTGGTCCTCTGTCTCCGGCTGTGCTGGTTATATCGCCTCTGGGCTCTGGTTGCTGCTTCCAGTTGGTGGATGCTCAATAGTCAACACAATCTTCTTGTTTGTTCACCGCGTTGTTTTCTTCGATGGAATATGAAGCTCCTTAACTGGAACATGAGAGAGTTGAACAACCCGGCCTGGAGGGGGTCGCTACAGAAATTTTTCTCAGCTAACCAGTGCAACATTTCAAGAAACTAAATTGGCTGATGTTGATATAAGTATTGTGGCTGAGGTCCTGGGCAGCAGATTTTCTGAGGACTTCTTCAGAGCGCTAATGGTACAAGAGGTGGGATCCTGGTTGCCAGCACAGATGATTTTGCTATTTCCTTCAACTATAGTGCCTCAGGCTCTCACTTTATTACTGGTACTATTACTGATCTGACCAATAATGCTGCTGTGTATGGGCCTCCGGATGACAGTGATAAGATTCTTTTTCTCAACGAGATTAAGAGAATAAAGAATAGTGTGTTGCCTGATTGGATGATTCTTGGGGACATCAATCTCAGAATGATGGGCTGATTAAAAACTTGATTGAGCATCTTGAGCTCCAGGAAATTGCTCTTAATGGAAGGAGGTTCACCTGGTCCAAGGAGAGAGAGAACACGGTTCATTAAAAAATCGACCGTGTTAATCTTGGGAGCTGAGCCACTTGTAATATCAGTTGTCTCCGGCCTCAACTACCATTTTGCATCACTGTTCAATGGTCCTCCAGAAGATGGATCTCAAGCACTATAAAGGGTTCAGATTTGAGGCTTTGTTGGCTAAGAATGGAGGGATTCAGAGAGAAGCTGCTTCAGCCTGGGCTAAACCTGTTTGCTCGAAGGATGCTGTAAAGATTCTGCACATCAAGCTGTCAAGAACTGCTCATGCTCTGAAACTGTGATATACAAGATAAAAGAAGGAAGTGAGATTCAGAAAGGAGGTAGCCAATGAGGTGATTTTCCAGCTGGACCTTCATCACGAGGAACGTGAGCTATTTGCTAAGGAATGAATGAAACCTTCGTTTTCTCTTAAAATCGAAGCCGCCTGGCTTTGCAGCGCTTGACAGAGTGAGATGGCGTCAGAGATCTTGTATTGTGTGGATCAAATCTGGAGATTCAAACACAAAAAAGAATCACGCTAAAGCGAATGACCTGGAGGAGGAAGAATCACAATCCTGTTCTGAAAAGTCTGAAGGGTGAAGAGACGTCTGACCATGATGCTAAAGCTCAGGTGCTGCTGCATCACTTCAATTCCCTACTCAGAGAGGCTTGCCAGAGACCTTGAGGGGCTTAACTGGGATTCTTTTTTCCTGCAATTGACTGCCAACCTCTTTTGGATAGAATTGCTGGGAGGTTGAAGCCATGGAAAGGGAAAACTCATGTCCAGAAAGGGGCATCTAATGCTTATCAATTCTGTGCTGACAGTGTCACAACCTATTTCTTCACTGCTTTTCTACCGTCCAAGTGGATAATCAAAAAGATAGACAAGATATGGAGAAGTTTTTTCAGGTGTGGATAAGAGCACTGTTCCAAATATCGGTCAGTCAACTGCCGATATGGTCAGTTAACTGCTATTCAGGCCACTCCCGATATGAGAACATGCTATTCAAGCCATTAACCGGTAGGTCCAGTTAATTTGTCTAACAAGCCTATTTATCAGCTGTCAGGCCAAATTATCGACTGACCAATTAACTGCTAGGCATTTTCAGCGCAAAACTGGCCCGTTCCTACTTTTCAGTGTGCAGGTTAATGGCCTTCCAGATCGGATGCCACATCATCAGAACATCAAGGCAACAATTTTCCTTGTTGCTATGTAGCCTAGGATTGCATATTTAGACACTTAGTACATTGCATGTTGCAATATAGCCTAGGATATATAGATATGGCCGTAGTTAACCTCCCGATAAATGGGTTACCGATAAATTCAGCTAAATGGCCGATTCGCCAATTAATCCCTACTCATCACCCGACCGATATGGTACCAGTTACCGACATCCTGAACATTGGATAAGAGGCGCACAGGGGCAAGTGTTTAGTAAGCTGGGTGAAACTCTGCTCGTCTAAATACTGTAGAGGATTAGCAGTGAAATATTTGGAGCACTTTAGCAGGGCATTGTGGTGAAGATGGCTATGGTTCAACTGGGACAATGTGGACAGACTTTTGAAAGGACTGCCTGTTACTTGCAATGCGACTGATCAGCAGCTCTTTGCGACCTGCACTTCGATTCACATTGGGAATGGGGAAAGGGCCTCATTCTGGTCCGACGGTTGGCTTGATGGAGTCCCTCTGAAAGATATGGCGCCCAACTTATTCCGGTTGGCCTCTAGGAAAAGTATCTCTGTTTGTGATGGGGTCAGGGGAGGAAAGTGGATAAAGAGCCTTCTAAACTCTAAAGTGCAGTGTGTGGGTGGGGGTCAGCTATCTGAAAACCCAGACTGCATATCTTACAAGCTCACAGCCTGCAACTCTTACTCGGCGGTGTTTGCATATGATGGGCAGTTATTCGGCAAATTCATTGTAATGACCTACTGAAGATTTGGAGTGTTGAAGCTGAAGGAGAGGTGCAGTTTTAACTCTGGCTTCTCCTGCAGAACAGACTGTAGACTGCAGACAGACTGCATGTGAGAGGCTGGCTGCACAATGATGTGTGCTCCATGTGTGACCAGGTGCTGGAACCGGCGAACCATCTAATGCTAGGATGTTCTTTTGGTAAGCAAATTTGGTTTGCCCTCTCCTATCATCCTAGAGCTTCTACCATTGCCCTGAGGTCTTCCGTCGCTGGCCGGTGGAGAAACATTCACATGGAGTAAAAATCCCTAATGCCAGAAGATGGCGTCCATGGCGATTTATGTAGCCTGTCCCCTGTGGAAGGAGCGATGCCACGGGATCTTCCAAAATGCCCAGGCCTCCTCTGATGAGGACATGTGTTTAATTCATGGTGACCTTCCGTGCATAGGCCAGCTTGATCGAGAGTAATTTGCATGTATTTTTCTTTGGTTTTGAGCTATGTACAGACTTTCCCCTTCTTTAATTCAAAGCAGAACTCCTGATGTTCCTATAGAGAAACTGGCAGGGAAAGAGGTAACTATCTTTTGGGGGACTAAGGGTGAAAATTTGTTTACGTGATAAAGTGAGCATATCATATAACTTACTAACTTAGGGGCAAAAAGTAAACCTTTTCCATGCAACTACAGTAGTTGCTAACTTGCTGATTTAAGTTCCTTGATCATAATGTGCTCCCCTCAGAATCAGCTCTAATACCATGTAGGAACAGCAAGTCTGTAGTAACTAGTAAGCGATAATCAAGTGTCACTGTCTCTAAACCTTAGCAATGCACAACTAGAGAACTAGTAGCAATTAACCTGAGCAAAAACAGACAATAGCTAAGTTGTCTTGGAGATGGCCATCAGTTAAGTAGCAACCTCAGTTCCACGCACTAACTAAAATGAGTCATATATTAATATTCACTTAAGTTTGCATGTTAGGATAGATATCATTTTGCAACAGATGTATCTGCCATTTTGACTTGTGTGTGAAAGGACAGCAACACAATTTGATTTACTGTGTTGCCCTTTCTTTGGGGCTGTTCTAGTCCTTAAGGTTTAATACAAAAACAAAAATGGGGTTTATTTCAACAAGCAAAAATAAAATGCTACAGAGTCAATCCACTTCATCATTAGTTAAAAAAAGTGTTGAACACCTTGAGGAACTGACACTACTAAATCTACTAGATGAAGCATTGACACTGAGATAAGAAATGTACCCCAAAACTGCCAGGACGGTGAGCCGGACGGGGTGAAGGCGCATCCAATACCCGGCCGGAATCGCTCCCCGCAGCTCGAGCACCGGCAGTGTAGCCAGTGTGAACACGACGGCGTCGTCGGGCCAGCCGAGGCTCCGCAGGGACGCCGCCACCCGCAGCCCGAATCCGGACGCCCTGATGGAGTCCTCCGCCGCCGCCAGGGCCACGCCGCGGCAGCCGAGCAGGGCGGCGGAGCCGAGGAGCGCGCCCAGCGCCAGCCGCCCCGCGAGCGCGCCCCAATCGCGGGGCGCCTGGCCGGACTTCCCCGTCGCCTCACCGCCGCCTCGCGCCGGCGCCGCCCCTCGCGCGGCTCTGGCGACGGGAACGAGGGCTCTGCGGGGAGGCGGCGGGATTGCGGGAGGAGCGGAGGCAGGAGCCCTGAGGCAGCGGAGAGCGGGCGGCGGGGCCGCGAGGAGAGGCCTCCGTCTCCAAGATGCCGGCGGGAGAGGCGAGGGCGCGGCGGCGAGAAGTGCGGCCGCCATGGCTGTCCGGGTCGAGGGGAGAGGCTGCCGTGGCGGCCCTGGTGCTCTGCGGGGTTTGGATCGGTACGGACGGTGGTTACGAGGAGGGGCGGGGTCGTCGGAGGAGCGCCCGAGGCAACTGCGGCGCCATACCACAGGACGCGACGAGAGCCGAGCCGGGTGGGAGTGGGAGTGGGACGCGATAGAAACAGAGGATTATTTTAACGGAAACTATATTAAAAGAAATCTCTTGTAAATAAACCAGGTCAAAATAAAAAAGGACAGTGCTAGCCGCCCGTCGACTGGCAGAGCGTGAGATCGTTCAGCTCCCCCGCCACTGGATCGAAGCGATGCGTGCGTTCAGGATTGGGCAGTGCTACGCGTCGGCCGGCGGATCTTTTAAAATGATCCGCGGCCTTGCGAGCCGTTGTACGAGGCGAGCCGTCCGTTTTTATATCGTAATTTCTTGCAATAATGCTTTTGTTGCGAAACCTTTTTTTCCTGACTTTTCTGCAACAAGAGCCCTGTTACAAAAAAACTTTTTTTCTCTAAATTTTTATAACAAGACCTCCGTTGCAAAAGAAAAAAAATTCTTCTTTAATTTACTATAACAAGACCCCTGTTGTAGAACTTTTTCTTCTCTATTTTTCTACAACAAGACATTTGATGCAAAACTACCTCTCTATTTTTCTGTAACAAGACTCTTGTTGCAAAACCTTCATTGCAATAGGACCCAACATCTCTAGGTTCTTTCTATGTATTCTTGCAACAAGACTATTGTTGCGAAACCTTGCAGGAACGCCGACGGCTGCAACGGAGAGAGCACCCCGTGGTCTCTGCATCACCCCATTTGTTGCAGTGTGCCTTTTCGGAACAGGTGCTCAGTTGCAAGAACTACAGTACGGAGCGCTCTGCATGGTTAGATGAGATTCCACGTATAGGTAGGAGAGATAAAAAAAATGCGGCCATTTCGTTAGAGATAAGGATGAAGGAGAGAAGCGGTGCGCTGGCCCATCAGAATGTTTTAACGTGGTGGATGTGAGAGGAAAGATCGGTCGGTTGACCACTAGCTTTTTCCTTCAGGATTGCGTTAACCGGTTCGTCATTCTCTTGTAAAAAAAACGGTTCGTCCTTCTGGATCCTCGTGCGTGGTGACCCTTTCCTACTTCAGCGCAACGCACGTTCCTTCTACTTCCCCCGCACAAACCACTGCGCTCCTGACGGTTTCCAGCCGACGTTTATGCCCCCTTTCTCCGTTGCCGAGGCTACGGGTCCTCGCCGGCCGATCCGGCGATCTGCTCCTGCTGGTTGGAAGGGTTGGCCAAGTTTGTTCTTGGGGCGTTGCATCATTGGAATAAAGTACCTCTGCTTTTCTCCCACATCGGCAACGCATTGTTGATGAGGCATACGGCCAAGAGGAGCCACAGGATGAGCTTACACTGGAATTGGGGACTGACACCCACAAGATGAGCTTACATTGGAATTGTGGACTGACACTCATCGAGGACGAAAAGCATGAGGGGAAGCTCACAAATTAAACCAGGTGGGAGAAGCTAAAATTAAGCTCAAAGGTGTCGTCACTCATGGTAAAAACTCCAATCTCAAAGGTGATATTGTATTTATGGTAATGACCTCCTAGATTTGTTTACGAAGAAGAGTACTTCCTCTCTGATTTCCATTAACAGAAATCACAATGTCTTCCCTAAAACAAACTACCAGCATCAAGTCGAAAGAAATAAACGAATGCATGATTTGAATATGGACCAAGTCTGGCTATCCCTAACTATCCATCCGAACCACAAAATATGCTAAACAACAAGCCTGCTGATTACCTAGAGAGAGGTAATAAGTTTTTTTAAGCAAACATCATTCTCATCCTGGGACAACCACACTCTGGGTCTCCAGGATGAATTTTTTTAATTTTTATTTAACCAGCTAACATCAACCACAAGCTCTACCACGGATAGGTCTTTTGCAGAGCAAAATACTGGAAGAAAGCAAACAAAGCTCCACTAGTGGGGGGGGGGGGTCTCCTTTTAGCCAGCAGCATGACCTCCTTGATGGTATACTCATCTAAAGCATGCTTATCTATTCAACAGCCAAGCAATTAGAATGCCATGGATTCATATATGGCTATTCTGCAACCGGTTGTACACAAATTTATTGTGCCCTTATGCGTCCTCGCGTGGGATCCAACTAATTTGCGGACCGCTAGGCAATCGGACTGCCAACCATGGTTGGACAGGTGTGGAACTACTTTGCGGACCGCTAGGCAATCGGTCGGCCGACCAGGGTTGGACGGGTGCGTGCTTCAGCACCTGCTTGCCCTGCGGATTGTTTTAACAAGACATTTGCTCCCATATGAAAATTAGAGGACCATCCAGTTTTATGTTCTACAAGCGAAATCATCACAATATAATAGCGCATTCCGACTTCACTTCAAAATAGCATACCAAACTAATAGCAATGGGAGGCTGCACAATGAATCAAGAACTACGCGTGTATAGACAGTGGAAAATCCCAAAATATTAAAAGATTCAACAAAGAGAAATAGAGGATTCTAGACTCGCAGTCGCACTGACAAGTCAGTGGCAGAAGGACAGTTGATATACATTTTCTTTTAGAAAAAAGATAATAATCCCGGCATCTGCAGCAGGCGATTGCATCGATGCACACAACCATTCTTTATTCATTATTCAGTGACTTGGTAAGTAAGAAGGTGCATACTAAGAGAGCTTAATTACCTGATGGCCTTTCAAGGTAGTATTTGGAGAAGACAGTTGGAAGTAGGGGCACATTAAAAAACTCGCATTTGTGATCTTTCACATCCACAGACTGCCGATTGATATATGGAGTACATGACCGCAGAGATGCATGGTTCATGTCAACCATGATCATGGAGGCCTCGCCATGAAATGCCTGCTTCCTTAACAAGCAGCACAGAGCATCTGCGTCGTCGGCGCTGAGGACTGGGTACTCGGGAAGATACCGAGGTATACCAGGATTACTCACCCAAAGACGATCCAGGTCGATCACACGATGTGGCTCCCACTTGAACCCGGAGGAGTCACCATCCATCATGTTCAAAGTCCAAATGGTGATTTTTTGGCGAGGCTGCTGCCCTTGTTGCCAGCCGATGTGCAGGTCGTTGTCAATGTGGACGAAGCGCATCTTGCCTTGGCTGATGGACACGCTTCGGTATCTCTCCCCGAAGCACTTCTCGGCACGCACCTCCGCACTGTACTCTTCTTCTCCGGGGAAAGGCACGAAGTGGAGCGCCGGGGTCGGGGATGGGCACATGTCGGAGAAGTCGGCTAGCACGATGCCGCTGAAGTAGTCAACCCAGCACAGGAAACGGCCCTCCGAAGCGAGCACACGGTGGGTTGCCTGGAGCGCGGGGAGCCGGCCGCCGTTGCTCTGGTCCTGCGGCCGCGGGGCGTCCTTGAGGAAGACCCTCCACTTTCGTGACTTGGAGTTGAAGGCGCAGAGCTCGGCACGCATGGAATAACTGCCGGTGTCCTCTTTTTCCCTGTAGAGGATGAGGTCCGCAACGATGTAGCCGTCGTCTTGGCGCCGGAGTATGCCTGTGGTGAAGTTACTCACCAGGAACCGCCGCCTCCTGTCCTTGGTGTACAGAGGGAGCTGCTGTACCGACGGGGAAGGACCGGCGGCCGTGTAGACGAACAGGTCCGGCGGGACGATGCGGTGGCGTGTCCGGCTCGGGATGGAGACGTGGAAGAGGACGAGGTCCTTGTCGATTGCCCGGACGTAGGGATAGGCGGGCTTCCCGTAGGTGGACACGGATTTGTCCGAGTCTTCCAGCGGCCAGTGGAGATCGAGGTAAGAGGCACCCCCTTGTGGAGGAGGCGCGAGGGTGAAGGACACGTAGAAGGAGTGGCCGCTGTCCATGTCGACTTGAACGGCGGTCTTGTTCCCGCGTTGACAGCCTCACGAGCAGCGTCTAGGCCGTTGTGAAAGTGGGTGCGGCTGAGACGATCCATCATCACCCAATCGGGGAAGACGACGGTCTCCTCCTCCGGCACCGCCGCGCCTGCCTTGGCCATGGAGATCCAACAAACAGCCGCCTCCCTAACCCTATTTCACGAGAAGGGCAAGAAACAAGACCAGCTGTTCGACGAGGCCGCCTATTTGACGGAAGTTGGCGTCAAAATAAAAGAGGCCACGCCTGAAACGGCACAAAATGGGCAGCCCACTCTAGCAAACTCACTTGCGTAGTTTCTTTTTGTTCAACTAAAATAAAAGAGTTCCCCTCGTCAAGCTACGGTGCCATTATACATGAAATATTGGAACACTCCTCGTTTTTTGATTCTTGTACTTTTAGTCATGAATTTAGGAGCTCAAATTTTGAAGCTCATAACTTAGCGAAGCATGCTTTATCTCTCGGTGGTGGCCGACATGTTTGGTTGGGGCACCCCGGAAATTTATCATCCGTCCCTGTAAACATTGTGACGATTTAATAAAGCTTCGCATGGTTGTCTCAAAAAAAAAAAGAGTTCCCCTAAAAAAACTAAAATAAAAGAGTTTTCTCCAAAAAAAACTAAAATAAAAGAGATCCCTAAAAAATATAATAAAGAGTAGTTTCCTTTTTTTTTCTATTCGTTTTTGTGATCGTTTGTTTTTTTCTCCAAAATGGGCCAACTCTAGCCACACTCAATGGATCTTATCAAACCGAGTGATGGCCTCCTCCTAGATTGGCGACTTGCATGGCCGCCCTTTCAGTTGCTGTGATCCCACAGTTCATTGATCTATGGCCTAGACTATTGTGTCAACCTCTCCTTCAAGGGCCAGATACTTGGTTATGGAAGTGGATGGCATCATGTATCCGTTCCACCAAGTCTGCTTACGATACAACTTTTGTTGTGCGCATCCAATGTGGTTGGAGCAGGTCATTTGGAAGCCTGGGCGCCATTGATTGAAATTCAAGTACTTCGCAGGGCTCGTCCTTTGTAACTGTGCTTGGACATCGGATCGCTTAGCGAACAAAGGCCTCCCCAAACAGACATCTCGCCCGCCATGTTTGTTTCCATGAGCCAGAGAACATCGCGCACTTGCTGGTATGCACATGAAGTCTGGATCCTCTTCCACTCTTGGATTGACCTTTCCAACCAGGTCTGAGTGCCGAGAGCGAGGTCCTCTCCCTGATGGACGGGAATCTGTACGGTTACCCCTGCTATACTCGCCATTTTGCATCTCGCCCGAGCGCAATCGAGCAAACATATATGTGCAACTGATTGGGCAGGTGACCCAGTACAAGCACTCTGCTGCTCCCGATTTTCATTCCTTTGTTTTTCCCTTCTGATTTTTAACAAGTTTTCTCAAGAAAAATATGATTGGATTTTGAAATATGTTATTATTATAAAAAATGTTCAAGAACTTTTTTTTAAAAAGTTTTTAAATTTTAAAATTGTTTGCAAGCTTTAATAAAAGTACAGAAAATTAAAATTGTTCATGTTTTAAATAAAATATTTTTTCTTAAATTTAAAAACTGTTTTAAAAATAAATTTCGGTTCAAAATTTGTTTTAGAAAGTGTTTCTGCTTTTTTTATGTTATATATTCTGAATATAATCTCGGATTTAAACTTTTTTTGTATTTAAAAAATATTCATGAATTTTAATTTTTAAATGAAAACAGTAATAAAATCGTAGATGAATTTCATTCACACGAATTTTAATAGTGCTGGGGGATCATCTCTAACAGCTCCACTTTTCCGTCCCCTTTGTTTGTGTTGTGGGAGTTACACTGCTCCAATAGATATCATTTCCCCTTCCCTTTGTTTGTATTAGAGGAATTAGATCCAAAAATCCTCTCCAACAAATCCCTTTCCCCGTCCTAGTGGTGATCACCCCAAAAAGCACCAAATTCCCCCAATACAGAGGAGAAGTTACCTCTCTCCAAATACCTCCCCTATCCTATTGGGCCCATATTTCACCCCAACGCCCTCCAACATCACACCACCCGCTAGGCCCGTCCTTCGCCGTCTTGCACGCTCGACCACTAGAGCGTCGCCGCCACCACCGGGCTGCCGCAACCAACAATCATGGACCATCGCCTCACCCAGCACCACTCTTCCTGCCCCTTTTCCTCCCCCAATGACCCGCGGCACTCCAACCCGCGTTAGCGCACCACCACCCCA
>NC_041389.1:640824805-640832010 GCF_002162155.2 Triticum dicoccoides
ATGCTCGAGCTCGAGCCCGAGCCCACCTCAGTGTCCCACCACCACCGCCCTCCCCCGTATTTTACCCCGTTGAAAAGCAATGCATGTTCGAGATGAGTTTATTGATGATCTGCAAAAGCAACCGCCGCCAATAATTTCATATTGGGATGCCCTAATAACACTCTTTTGGGGATAAGTTACCGGGGAGCTGTCGGAGACACGCATGCCCAGGCATAATCATGCTAGATGTATGAGCGCTAGGGGCGGCATATCACATATTTAAAGCCTACCACATTTTTTGTTCTTGGGTGGCTCCCGATTCCATATTCATATCTGGCTAAAAAAAGTTGTCTAATCTCAAACTGTTAATAGACAGTTACTTAAGGATATGATTAATTACAGGATCCAAAACATTTATTGTTACTTTAATACATATTCATCGGCGTATCATTTTTTTATCATATCAATGCAATATTTTCCCTAATCACTTGGTTATGTTTGCACCACAGCATGACAAGCATCATATTAAATTTGAACACGGCCCCAAAGTTTTCAACACCCATTGCGATGGGATTGTGTTGGTTAAGAACTCACTTCAAAAATGTTGTACACTATAGTTGTTAAAAAACAAATAGAAAACATGAAAATTAATAGCAATGACATTGGAGCGGGAGGGGTATATTTATAAAGAAAATGATTTTGCCCTAAGTACAAAGGTAAAAGTAATGGCATCATATACAAGATCTTGGCCATTAATTCTCAGCTAACTTGTCGCCAAAGTGTTGTCATTAGGACTACAACTGACACACAGGACTGCTGCAAGTAACTTGCTGCAGACGGGTCCACATGCAGCTATGTGTTAAACTGGTGCAAGCCTGAAGGCAGCAAGAGGGAGGTGGACTCAGGAAAAAATATTGTCAGTTTAGATGTAAGGATGTGTTGGATCATGCATGAGAGGACGAAGAAAACAGCCGAGAAGGCTTGTGGCCAGAATCAAGAGGAGACAACCACATGAAAAAGCGAACGAGCTACTACAACAAGAGTTTGACCTAATCAATGACATTCCTATGCAGGAATAATGCTTTTTCACTGGAGCCACATGAAAACACCACGGCTGTCTCCAGAAATTTGGAGCCCTAGGGTGAAAATAAAAATAGACCTAAATTTTTGAAAGAAAGAACAATTACAATGGATAATAATAAACTTAATTTTATCCTACTCCTATCCTAGCACAATGGACAAATTTTTTTGTCCTACTCCTAAATCCTAATCCTAACCTAGCCTCTGGGAGGTTAAAATTAATCAAGTACTACGGATAAAAAGCGAGGGGTCGTGGACCTGGGCGATTGGCCATCGGTGAAAGCAAACATAGTAAAAAAAAATTAGATGGATGATGATTGGCAGAAAAGGAACGTCGATCATGTTTGCTTTCACTACCTGAGAGTTGCTAACACTACTGGAATCGACACATAGCAGAGAGATCCATACAGAGGAGACTGTACATTAGCTATTAAACTTGCACCAAAGTCACAGTTGGAAATCATACACCAAACCAGGCAGCATATGTATTGCATCATAGGCAAGATATAAACAAGCAAAAATCACCAGTGCTACATTACCATATCCAACCGAAAACTAAGCAAATTAAGGCAACCATGTTGCGTGATAATATGTAAGAAGGTACTCATAAAAGGGATATCATATAATCTTCATCAATATTACTTATAAGAGAGCTTCTTCTAGCTAGCTAGCTAGCTAGCTAGGTGTGCCTGTTAGCCTTCCTTTTTCTTTTCTTTTTTCTTTCTTTCGACGCTGTTGGGCTTTCAAGGTATTTGGAGAAGACAGTTGGAAGTAGGTGGATATATGGAGGAAACGTGTGTCCGTCATCCACACACCCACATTCCACATTCGCACACTTAATACAGTATGGAGTACATGACCGCATATATGCATGGTTCATGTCCACCATGGTCGTCCACGCCTTACCACGAAATTCCTCCTCTGTCAAAAGGCAGCACAGAACATCCGGGTCATCCGGGCTGACGAAGGGGAACTCGGGAAGACGCTGCGGTATGCCCAGAGCTTCGTAGCCACGTTGCGCCCATAGACAATCCAGGTTGATCATGCGGTGCAGCTCCCACCGAAACTCCGAGTTCAAAGTCCAAATGGTGATCCTCTGGCGAGTCTGCTGCTGCCGCCTTTTCCTCTCAGGTATCTGCGGGATCCATCGGGAGCGATCGTGGATTCTGTCATGGTAGTCGTTGTCAATGTGGACAAAGCGCATCTTGCCTTGGCTGACGGACACGCTTCGGTATTTCTCTGGGTAGCGGCTTTCGAGTCGTACCTCATTATGATAGTCATTCTCTCCAGGGAATGGCACGAAGCGGAGCGCCGGGGAGTCTATGGTGGAGAAGTCACACAGCAGGACGCCGCTGAAGTAGTCGACCCAGCAGAGGAAGCGGCCGTCGAAAGCGAGCATGTGGTGGGTTGACCAGAGGTGGAAGAACTGGCTGCCATTGCTCTGGTCCAGGTCCAGCAGCTGCGGCTTGTGGATGATTTTCCACTTTCCAGTCCCGGAGTTGAAGACGCAGAGTTCGGCAGGCATGGAATTATTGCCCGTGACATTGAGCTCGGCGACGATGTAGCGGTCCTGCTCTTTGAGCCGCAGGATGCCTGTTGGGAGGTTACCCATCAGGAACGCCCGTCCTCTCTTCCTGGTGAACGGAGGGAGCCGCTGCACCGAGGGGGAGGAACCGGCGGCCGTGTAGACAAACAGATCTGGCGGGACGAGGTAGCTGTCAGTCTGGCTCGGTGTGGAGATGTCGAAGAGGACGAGGTCCTTGTCGGCTGCCCGGATGTAGGCATAGGCGGGAGAGACGGCTGAGCCTTGCTCCTCCGGCCAGTGGACGTTGAGGTAGGAGACCCCCTTTGGAGGGGCCGCGAGGGTGAAGGACACGTAGCAGGAGGGGCCGCCGGTCATGTCTAGTGGAGCGGCTGTCTTGTTCTTGTTAACAGCCACACGAGCAGCGTCTAGGCCGTTGTGGCAGCGCGTGCGGCCGTGGCGACCCAGCATCACCCAATCGGGGAAGACAACGGCGGTCTCTTCCTCCGGCTCCGGCGCGCCTCCGGTGGCCATGGGGATGGGGATCGAACTGGCCTCCAAAACCCTAACCCTATGTTCTTGGTGAGGGGAACCGTCGGACGGGAAAGAAGGGCGACAGGCCAAGTTATACTAGTATATACAATATACTAGCAGGGCAATCGATCTCAATGGGCCAGGAAACTAGTGGCACAAGCGAACAACGCAGAGGAGTTTCCCGTTCTATTTTCTGGGAAAAGAGAAAAAAAACTATATGGGGGTCTTTTTTCTTGCCAAAAATACCAAAAACATACCACCTCTTTTTTTGAGGAGAATCTCTCTTGTACGTATATTACTCAAACCCCGGAAAGGTTACGATCAAGGCTGGCTCCAGTGGCCGCTGCAAAAAGTTTTTCTTTTTCTTTTTTTTGCGTGGTAATACATGTCTCATTTATAAGATGGAATTAAGTTACAAGGCACGTACACACCGACCTTACAGACCTGAAAAGATAGGATAAACCTATGCAAAAAATCAGCGCCCATCTCCCTTCTTCGACACCACCGAAGCGACCACCAAAGAGACGGAAGACAGGTCACCTCTAAACCCGAGCTCGATGCGGCTCCATCGCTGATCAACAGCTTTACGGACCTCCAAAGTCGTTTGCCAGAAGCAAAACCATTGCCGTTGAACGAATCAGACCGGGGCAACATGTCCCCGGACACGCCATCAAGCTCCAGAACTGACATCCCCGCACGACCACAGCGTCGGAGGAAGAAACCAGAACTGTCAGCCTCCAACCACAAAATCAGCACAGGATACACCATCTTCCAGCTGTGACATGCGTAAATAGTAGTCTGCGCGTACTCCTGGACGACCTCCCGGGCTCCACTCCGACGTTGGAGAAAACGTCGTCGCAACGACGAAGCCCCAGAACACAAGTCCACCACGGGGAAGATGCCGCCGCCACACCATCCCTGCTTGGACACACTTCCGTCCAGATACCTCACCGACCACAGTGTAGAACACCGCATTGGAGAAGAAACTGAAATACTTTTATTCATCGCCAGATCTGAAGAACGACGAGAAGACCAAGCTGCCGATCTACAGGACCGAACAACATACGTTGCCATCAACTCCAAGACGCCGCCGTGAAGGTCGCCGCCGGTGTGGGAGTGGAGTTGAGGAAGATTTATTTGCCCGGGCGTCGCTCCCACCACCACAACGGCGCCCTAAGGAGACACTAGACAAACCCTAACTACAGGCCGGCGTCGAAGCGCCGTGGTCCCCACCTCCTCGCGTGGCCGGAGTGGCCAAACGGAAGAGGCAGGGACCGGCGGCGGCCGGTGGAGTTGGCCTCAGATGCGATCGCCTCCACAATCGCTTTTCTCGTGGAGCGAAACGGTTCAGATGCGATCTGCAAAAAATTGCACGCGCGCCGCTCCAGCAGAAACGCTAAAATACAGCGCGTGATACACATACGTACGCAAAAATAAGATAGTTTCCTAGATAGTTCATAGATAGGTAGATAAAAAAAGGCACATATAGCATAGATAGATAAAAAAACAATCATATTTCAACTACTCGTCCTCCTCCTTCTCCTCCTCCGGCTCGGTGATGTCCTCCTCCTCCTCCGATGTCTTAATGAAGGCATCAATCCACCATTGATCGTTGGAGTCCCAGGTCGACGCTTCTTTGAGCTCGTTGTTGAAGAGCACGACCACCTTCCACGTACGTCTGTCCTCGCGATAGGCGGCTCGCTCCGCCCTCCTTTGTGCGTAGAATTCGTGCTCGTTGACGACGTCCTCCGAGAAGCGTTGGCGCTACAACGCCATGGCCTCCTCGTCCATCTCAGCGATGCCAAGGTGGCGCTCCCGCCTCCGGTTGTCGCGACGGTCCTCGTCGGTGACAAGCCGCGGGGGAGGCGTGAGCTCCTGCGCCGCCACCTC
This sequence comes from Triticum dicoccoides, assembly GCF_002162155.2. NCBI lineage: Eukaryota > Viridiplantae > Streptophyta > Magnoliopsida > Poales > Poaceae > Triticum > Triticum dicoccoides. The sequence goes on from NC_041389.1 coordinate 640,829,811, forward strand.
GGGGAAGTTCATCTCCCTCCGAGGCCGCTGGAGGCGCCACGCCGCCGTGTCGTATGCGCGGGCAGCCTTGTGGGCGGTGTCGAATGTGCCGAGGCCGAGACGCATCTCACCGGACCGAATCTCGGCGGAGAAGGAGCCGGAGGGGCGCGCGCGGACGCCGCAGTAGCCCGAACTTCCCCAGCGGCTAGGCGGCATGGTGGCGGTGAGATGAGAAAAGAGGCGACAAAGAGCGGCGGAGAGAGCAGCAGAGGGCGCGTGGCGAGGCACATAGCGGTATGCGGGAGGACGCGTGGTGGGCACTGGATTTATAAAGCGCGTCGGACGCATCACGCCAAAACTAGCGTGCCCCGGATCGCATTTTCGCGCGCGTGATCTTTTCCCGCGTGCCGGAATCTCCAGCGCCCGCTGGAGCACGCGAAACCACTCCACGCACGCTAAAACCCATGTTTCCCACGCGCGCGTTTTTTACGGCTGCTGTTGGAGATGCTCTAATACAAGTTCTCATATGCAGATATGCTTCACACGCTCCTTGATTTCAAGAACTTGTGAGGCATAGCGTGAGTGGTTTAAACCTTCACTTTCTATCATGTTGACACTCTTCGAAATCAGATTCCACTTTGATAGGCAAGATCTGCCTTGTGCAGCGAGAGACAATCAATCCATGATAGCCGTTAGCTCCGTTGCAAATGCATCCGAGCAGATAAGCAAGTTACGACATGAAACTTGAAAATAAAACAATGGGCCAGGTAACTAGTCAAACAAGCAAGCAGGAGATTTCTATTTTCCGCAAAAAAGAGAAAAATGAACATTTGTTTCAACCGGCTTTGCTATTTAGCAGGAAACTGGAATTTTGTTGTTGGGTGAGTTGATTTTTGCCTGCACGTAGCTCCCAGGTCGAGACAGGCCGCAGGGTCCTAGAGAGGTCTCGATTGCAACAAGCCGGAGGGGCTTTGCTACACACACGGATGATTTTTACAGGCTTTCACGGGCTGTCACATGTGGCATAATTTAATTGGGATTAAGGGGAGGAAGGGCCCCACCCTCCCCGAAAATCAGGGGCGGAGAATTTAATTAGCATTAAGGCCTCCGTAAAAGCTCGTTGTTTGCCCATGGCCGTGAGTGTAGGATTATTGCAAGCCGGAGATGACGTCGAGGGACAATAATGCTACACTTACGGACTCTTGCTTACGGAATGAGATTACGGATAGATGTGGCTCCGTTTGGTTAGCCCCACGTAAATTAGGGTGGGGTCTGCAGACAAAAATCAGGGAACAGTAGCGCAACACATCAGCCTGTAGATTTTTTCCGTAGCATTCAATCCGCAAGTGTAGCATTATTGCGGTGAGGGATGCACAGGGGCGGCAGAGGTGGTGCGTGGCAACACTTGTTGGTCACGGACACTGGTTCGTCCGGTGTCCAGGGGAGGGGGTGGGGGTGACACATAGGGAGGAAGAAAAAGAGGATCGCGCCGGGGGAGGAATAAAATTTAGTGGAAACATCGATATAAACAGATTTAGTATTTTTCTAGTTGCATTATCCATATAGGCGGTCCCTTGTTCAACAAACCATCAACTCTATTGATAATGTTTGCAGAGCTCTCCATTTCTTCTATGCTTGGATCCTCTTTATTTTAAAAGTGAGCAAGCGGTGTCCTTACTGATTGTCGTAATCAAGCTGTTAAGATTTCACGTCATTTTTGCCATTTCTTCCACCGAACAAGGAAATTAATTGATCATTCGCCTGTTCTGCTGCAAGCAGTTGGGCGAACCCTAGCCATCGCCAGCTTTGACCTCTTCCGTGCCATCCTTCCTCATAGCCTCTGCCGCAATGCCGGGCGAAGCCCGGTTGGCATCGGCGGCGGGGCCCCTCTTCCCCGTTGCTGGGTGGCTCGCGTCATGGGGTGCAGTGCTTTGGTCGAGGTGTGTCGCTCGCACAGGGTGGGGCGGCGGATGCGCGCTCGGTCGTGCTGGTGGCACGGGTGGATAGGGACGCGGTGGTAGCTACATGGCGGCTCGCGCGCGACATGGTGGTGCAACTCGTGGAGCGGTTGGTCTGGTGGCATGGATCGTCCCTTAGCGGTGGGACGCTGGGGGGCGCTCGCCGGTCTCCTCCGATGTGGTGGTGGCAACGAAAGCATCCTGGTGGCGTGGGGCATGCTTGGGTGGTGGAAATCCTCCAGATATTGGCTGGCGAGTTTCTA